>NC_056615.1:6158771-6262740 GCF_018340385.1 Cyprinus carpio
TGTTCAAATACATTGAAAACAGAGAATAGCTTCCACAACGGGTTTCAAAACAAATACAGAAAGAAGCAGTTCTCTATCATTGTAGCACTATTTAGAAGTTAACAACAAAGCAAAGAATTAATTAGAAAGGTTTTAAACACTCAGTCACAGCTGATCCACAGCAAAAGCTTAGAAGTAACCAACTATTAGCCATTAGCCCCCCCCCCCCCCAAAAAAAATAACTGCAACTCTTTTTCCCCTCGAGGCCGCAATGAGTCTTTTAGAAGCTCTTCACAAGACCACTCCCCCAAGCGAGCATCCTTCCAGTCCAGGGAGATCACCTTCGCCTGGCTTTACCTGCACAGAAAATAAAACTGGGGGTGGGGACACGACCACTACTGCCACCTACTGGTTGGGAAGAACATACATAACTATATAGTATAAACATACATATAGAAGCGTACAAACTCCTCCATCACATGGACCTTCCTGCTATCCAGTTTATTGTGGTCCTGGAGTAAAGGGATCGCGCCCTGGAATCCCACTAGGACTTCCAACTGGCGAACTGGACACCCTACCCGGACCACATTCAACAACCTCGCGCTATTTCCGTTCCGCATGCTCCAGGCTTTTATATTCAGTGCTGTCAGCTAACCTCACGCTGTCTCTCCTTGTCGCTTAATTTCTCCACCTGTGTTTTTGCTACACTTTGATTGATCTTATGGATTAACACAATCAACTGTCCCCTACACCTAAAGATGGTAGAACAATGGACTGACCAACCTTGAGGCCACAAAGAAGCCTCTGGACCATGCCCGGATAGGACCAGGACCTCTCATTGGTCCCACATGCAGTTTTCTGCCCGTGCACACCAACTAGAGACTTTTCCTAAGGTTCCTCCAGTGGTTCAGGTCTTACCTTGCAGTTATGTCCTTCAGGGTGTCTTGGAGGGGGGCAGGTTTCTAGTCACAACTTCTTGCCTCTGGGTTTCTCAGCTCAGAGCTTGGACACTTCTCTTCTACATATAAATCTCATCACTGCAATGCTGATGACACTCCACTCTACTTCGTCACATCGCCCGTCCTGCAGACATGCCTCTACAACTTAAGAGATGATTTTGACCCCTTCTATCAGAGCAGGCTGCACAACCTCCTTTGTCCAAGTGTTTGTTTTACGTTCAGCGTGTGTGTGCACTGGCTGTCTGCTGTGAACATAAACAATTCTGATTATGTGATGATACGTTCTGGGGTACTCCTTCAAAATGCGAAGATGGTTAACTCAGGAGAATACTTGCTGGATAGAATTATGTGATTATTGTTTCTTTGTGCACCACAAAAGTATTCTCATATTTCTTAATAATTTACGTTTACCTTGCTACGTTTTCTGGTCGTTGTCCTGGTAAATCATTGCTCTCTATTGCCTCAGATTCCAATCAAGATTCCATTCATCCTGCCTGCTTGATCAGTCTTCTGCCTGCGCCCTAGCTGGTTTGGTTCAAGGAGTTGTTATTTTTGCTTTTTCATTAATAAATTTACTGCCTTTGCGATTAAAATCTTCTTCGTCCAGTGCTAGTGATTCCTATTTCTGTTCAAGTATGCCTTAGCCCTGCTTGCACATTCCCTTATCACTTTTCTTCTTCCTTCCAGCCTTGTTAATCCACAGGCACCACCTTTGTCTATAGTCCCCTAAGCTGCGCCTTTGCCTTTGGCTCTCTTCGGTTGGCTTTGGCAGTACCACTAGGCTCTCCAGCCCTTTGCATCCACTGGGGTCACACTCAATCCCTGTGGCTCCAACCTTTGTCCTCATTCCCAGCTATCTCCCCACCTTGGTGCCGCAGAGCCTGCATGTGGCTTTTCTCTGGAATTTTTTTTTTGTTTGTCATTTTGCCAGTCTTAGTCTCCATTCTGTGTCGACTCCCATAGGAATTTCTAAAGATTAGTACTTGTTCTCACACACTCCTATCGTTTTACTTTAGAAGAAGTTAAGTCATCACTTATATGTGGATCCTCTATTGTATTCAATTTTGTAATGGGTTTTACAAAGTGTCAGCTTTGAGGAACCCATATACTTGTATGTTATGGACTCCTGCCAGAGAACAGGATCCGTGAGACGTCTTCGTTGGATCACAAGAACCACATACAGTCAAATCTATCTCTTGTCAGAAGTGGTGTTATATGGTAGCACACACCAATGCCCTGTCTCAACCCATGCACAACGTCGTTTTCTCACGAGTGTATGCACCCAGGCGGCGCCACTTGTCATCAGAGGTTTTTTTGGGGACAGAGGTATCAGCGGTGAACAAAGTACACTTTACACTGAGTATTGTACTTAAGTACACTTTTTGAGTATCTGTACGTTTATGTAGATAATTATTTTCTTTTGGGAAACTTTATTACTTTCGCTTTCACTACAGTTGACAAGAAAAAATATACTTTTTACTTCCACTACATTGTCTCATCAGGGTCCTCCAAAGTAGAGCGTCCCATAACTATGTAGCAGCTTTAAAAATTAGTGTTTTGTTTTCTTTTCATCTTTCACATCTCTAAAACATGACACTTTTTTTTTTTCAGATAGTCGATCAGTAATCACTCTTGAAGGGTCACGTGAGAGTGTATTTCTCAGCATTTTTTTTTGAATACTGACTTGTTTTTTGATAATCGGATGTTTATGTACACCAGTTTCAATAAGAATATTTATAATTGTGGTATATAGTATTAGACAGCATGTTGTTTGATTTAACTGAGGTATATAAATTTAAAAATATTACCTATAAAACCAACAGAAGAACTGGTGCATGTCTCCGCTAACAAAAACACAGTCACATAGGGTGTTTGTCTTGGATCAGCAATGGCACAGACTCTGAGAGTACTTTAGTACTTTTAAAACAAGTGCTTCTCTATGTTTACCAAGTAAAAAATGTGGCTTTACAACTTTCACCACTTGTAACAGAGTAATATTTGACCAGCAGTATCCTGTACTTTTCCACTGCTTGTCCACCTATCTGCTTGTCATGCACGTGGTGGTCCCAGCGCTGTTATCTCAGGGACACTCGCAGTCACGGTCCTTTGGCAAAAGCATTAACAAAGCACACCATTCCACATTAAATTGTTATATTTTAATTCAAAACTAATAATAATAGCTTCACATTAAACCTCCACACCCCCAAATGGCTGGAAGGAATGTGTATTTGTGCATGTATTTAAATAATATAGATTGTGGGCTCACTCCTTTTTTCCTTTTGTGCTATGTGGTTTTCTATGATCTCATTGACTCATGCGTTCAATCGACTTGTATCACTTGTTCATTCTTCATGTAAACGTTCAATGTTAGGTTGATAGATCTTAACGTTTTGGGATCCTACCCCCCCCTTCTTGATCTGAATGTGATGTTTTCGGAGTGTGATGCCTTTGAGTTGTCCTAAACTCAACTTGTCATGGTACTCCACTTTTCATCAGGGGTGTATTCCAGAAAGCAAGGTTAACTTAATTACTACCATCTTCTAAAACCATGACCTTCTCGACCATGATTAACCACGGCAAACCTGGCTTACTAGGGATGTTGGTTCCAAAAATGCATCCAGGAGTTAAAGTTCATTCATACTCAGAGTTATGTTCCTGGTTTTAAGATTCAAGACATTCTCAGACTAGAGCGACGAATCGACGAGTCAACCTATGGAAACGGATGTAGTACCACAGACCTTTCTTCTTCTTCTGTTCAAAGACCATTTGCATACTTGGTGTCATATTCGCCATCTAACTGGTGCGTTTGTACAGTCATTTTTCTTTTTTCGTTTTACTCTTTAAATTCTTGTAGAATTAAGAATTGTATTGTTTGTTTGAATGCTAATTATATAATACGTAATTCAGATATGTATTTTTTATTGAAATACAGTATAGAAAATGTGGATCCATGCTGTGAGATGATTATTAAAAAAATATATATCTATTATTATATATTTAATATTATATATATATATATATATAAAATGTATAATATAATAAATTAAATATTACCTTTGTCATAAAAAGTGTTTTTATAATCTTAATAAAGATAACTATTATCAAGTTGTCAATAAAATAAATATAGTAACGTTATTAGAATAAGATATGACTTATATTAGTGCTTTATATTGACCTATATCATCCTCAGATCTTACTATCCTATCTAATCTAACATATCACGATATATATATCGGTCAAGCTCATCATGGCTCTGGTCCGTAGGGTCACGTATGACCTGATTGGCGCTGGAAGTAAAGCAAAACCCTGAAACAGAACCTACTTCCGGAGCAGGTTTTTGTTTCAGAGATGTAAAGTTGCTATGGCTACTACATACTCTGAAAGTTATCTCTTTTTTGGAACTGCAAAGCGGAGTTTATCCACTTACTACTTTCCTTAAAGGGGTCATATGATGGTGCTTAAAGGAAACGTTTTCTTTGTGCTTTGGTTAATGAAATGTGTTTAAGATGGCAGTTTAAAGGTTAAAAACCACATTATTTTTCCACATACTGTACATTACATTTTTGCTTTATATGTTGCTTGCTCCCTCCTATTGAATATTCCCCCGCCTTTCTGAAAACGCGTCGTTTTTTTTTTTTTTTTTTGTTTTTTTTTTTTTTTTTTTTTTTTTTTGTTTTTAGTGTTTTATAATTTTTAAAGCTAAACTCGTTAAAATAAATTAGTAACCTATAGTATTGACTAAGATTGACTTATATTAGTGCTCTATGATTGGCATATCTATCTATGCTATTGTGATTGGTCTATAATGCTACATATCGTATATATATATCTGTCCACGCTAACTGGACATACTGGTCAGTAGGTCACGTATGAAACGATTGCGCGAAGTAAAGCAAACCCTGAAACAGAACCTACTCGGAGCAGGTTTTGTTCAGAGAGTAAGTTTGCTATGGCTTACTTACATACTCTGAAAGTTATCTTGCTGTTTTTTGGAACTGAAAGCGGAGTTTATCCACTTACTTTCCTTAAAGGGGTCATATGATGTGGCTAAAAAGAACGTTATTTTGTGCATTTTGGTGTAAATGAAATGTGTTTATCCAGTTTTAAGGTTAAAAAACACATTAGTTTTCCACAGACTGTACAGTATTGTTGCTCCTCTATGCCCCGCCTTTCTGAAACGCGCTCGTTTTTTTATAAAGCTCCTCGCGTTCTGAAAAGTGAGGTGTGCTCTGATTGGCCCCCTATCCAGTGCATTGTGATTGGCCGAATGCCTCAAGCGTGTGATGGGAAATGTTACGCCTCCTTAACATAATGTGATGTGTGTCCCGGTCAGAACACCGGGAGGCGAGACAAGACAAAAAAAACAATAATAAAACCATTACCAATGGAACTCTCTGTGTTCCCTCATTGTGACATGGTCCCCTACAACCGTGTTCATTTATGCTTGTGCTTTCCTCACTCTACTACTTTTCCTTCCTCCTGCTTCTTTCCTACTTACTTATCTCTATCTACCTTTACTCTACTACTTTACTTACTACTTTTACTACTAGTTTCCTACTTTCCCCTCACTTCCCTGAGCAGGGAACTCTGTTTGAAGTTTAAAACCACCCTCACTTCAGAACAATTTTCATTTAATAGGATTTGTTGCGCTGTGGGGGCAAAAATAGTCAAAAATAACATTTTCAACATTTCCTCATTTTCACTTTTTCAACATCACTCCCACTAATACAAATTGGACATTAATAACGACAAGTGTGTACATCATATACCTCTGGTAATAAATACATATTTTAATTTAACATCTCCGCAAACAACTTCAATGACCCGTTTGATAGAACATACAATTCACATTTTGCTCCCCTGAACTGGGAATCATGGAGGAATATCTCCAGACGTTCCACGCGATCACCCGGGCACTCTACCTTGACATAGAAACAAATGGTCTGAAGCCATAAGAAAAAACATACAAAATGTGGCAGAGCGCGAGGGCGCGAGGAATGGAATTGAGAACTCAACATTTGAAATCATCAGTGGCAAATTTCTCTTTACATATGTTCTAAATCCATACTTACAGACTGTGAGTCAGAACAGCTGGCATGTAGTCTCCTCCACTTTTTCACTTCCTCTCCTCATGATCAGGAAACAGTCATTCCATAAAATTGCTTGCAATCTATACGTCCCGATCGGATATTTGGTGTTCTGAAACTGTTCTAAGAAAGTGGTTTTAAATACACATTACCAACTGATCTTTCTGGGTTGTGTTCCTCTTTTCTTTTTTTGGAAGATCAAGAAACAAAGCAATTTTCAACGTCTTAACAAATACAAAACAGCGTCTCCAACCACATTTGGGTTGTGGCGTTATTCCAAAATCTTTCCCACAAGGTTTGGTACTAGACAAGTCGGGAGGGGGGGGTCGTGCTTATAAACACGAACGTGGTGTTTAAAAAAGGAAGCCGGTGGAAAAGACGTCTTAACTTGTTAGAAAAGAAATTATCTTTATTGGTTGAGACTTTAGGTCTTTTGCAAACTTTAGGGAATCTTTATTTACCATCATATATTCATAAACAGCTTGTACACAACATCTCCAAACAGAGAAAGTGAAAAACTTGAAATCGCACATCATAGGACCTCTTATAAAAAAAGCATAAGAACATTTTTCACAAAATGGGGGGACCTGTTTTTGTGTGTGGACATTAAGACCGCCCCTCGCCCCCACTTCAGCGTTTGTCGTGTGTTGTTATTGAAAAAAGAACCTTACTTTTAAAAAAAAAATTATAAAAACAAAAAAAAAAAAACCTTCATGGGTCAATACCGTTGGGTTTAAACAAAATACTGTGTTTTTTTAAAATCCATTTGACAGAAAGTGAACGATATATTTTTTTTTATTCAATACTCAAGTGGGGAACTTTGCCACAGTATTGAGGACCCATCTAACAAGTTTCTTTCTTCTTCCGCCTTCTTTTTTATGGTTAAAGAAAAGCTCCTCTCTCTCCTCCTGCAATTGAATATGCTATTTTAAATTAATGCAATAATTTCAGGTAGACCATTATGTGGCAAAATGACATGTCCTCAATTTTTGATATTCTTTTGGCTCGGTTGCTCCCATGTGGGTTGCACCCTGTCGGGTTGTGTTGACAAAAATTAAAAGTTAATGTTTTAGTCTGAGTTGCCGTAGTGTCTAATATTATACTCATCACTGTCTGAACTGAGACGGCCAATCAAATGAAAGACAGCAAGCATTAAATTTCTAGTGTGATGCTCAGTTTGCATGGTTGCAGGAACATGAAGGTGCAAGAAACCTGGAGGCTTGAGACTGTCCCATAGCTAGACTGACAAATAAATAACAGGGTCAAGGTCCAGAAAAGGTATGAAAGTTTCATCGTCAGAATACTCCATCTGCCAATCACACGTGCAATCTGGGTTATATGAAGTGACGGGAACACTTTTTGTAAGCGAAGAAAACAAAAATAAACGACTTTTATTCATATAATTCCTTTGTCAACGGTCTCTGTGTCTCTCCATATCACCGTATGCTGTGTATGCCTCTTTTGTATCAACATCCGCACCACAAGGATGCACTGTTTTTAATTTAAAATCAAAGCTAAATACGTAGAGAAACAGCACATCCTTGTTGCCGCGGATGACACAGAAGGGCATACAGTACACAGAATACGTTAAGGAATTGTTGAATAAAGTCTTTATTTTTGTTTTCTTCGCTTACAAAAAGTGTTCCCGTAGCTTCATGGGGGTGGAGTATCCCTTTAATTTATCTCATTAAATTTTAACTTAATTAAGTTAACTTACTTTAACTCTATTTAGCGCAGAGTTGTGGACTTGAGTAACATGAACTCAAAGACTTGACGCCGACTTGAGTCCCAAGTTTGAGGACTTGGTATTTGGACTTGAGACTGCTTGTGTCTTAAAAGCTATGAATGGTCCTAACCTCTGCTGGCAGGAAACATCCAGTGATGCTTACTTTTGAATGCACCTGATGACGTAATAACAACTTGCGAACTTGTAAATACCAGTTTCACAGATGAACTTGAAAATACTATTTGAGTACATTCAAGTTATTTTAAATGTGTTCTGTGCACATTATTGGAACCTGCTGCCTCTATGTCCCTTTGTGTAACAGCACCTTTCAAATGAAAAAAAATTAAGCATTGCAAATTTCCTAATCTACTTTAACAAGCTGACATGTACTTTCAAAGGTATTCTAGTCAGTACAATGTCTGCAAAATTAGAACTAATGTTCATCTCTGTCCGGAATAACTGTATAAAAGGTTTCAGTCCATGCTGTGGATTTCCCTCCAAATGAGTACTAGCTTATGAACTCATTTGTGTTTCTTCTGTGTGTGTGGTGTGTCGTTGTGTGTACACGGGAAAATGTGGTGAGTTGCGATTATTCCCAGCTAATTTGTGTGCAAGCGTGTGCGTCCAGGTGAACGATGTCCTGGAGGTGACGCAAAGTGTGTCCATGGCAACAAAGACCTGGGGCCACCTGGCTGTTAAAGAGGCTCAGGTACACACACCTACACACACACATACACACACACACACACACACACACACAACACAACACCACACGCACACAAACTGACAACACATAACACACTGCTTATTAATTAGTTTAGTAAGGTAGTTCTTAAAGTTCATGGGTGTGATTAAGGGATCTGAAAATATGGTCATGCAGAATCAGGCATTCATTTGTGCTTTATAAATCACTAATAAACATTCAAAATGCTAAACAATATGCATGCTGATAAGCAAATAGTTAATAGTGAGAAGTGGACCCTGATAATATAATAGTGTTTACAAATATATAATAGTACTCCGCCTGCAAAAGTCTTAGGCTTCTAGTATTTTCAAACCAGCTAAAACCTGTTTAAAGTCAGTTATTTCTATCTTTTGCTGTAGTGTGTCAGTAGGAAACATCAGTTTATTAATTAGCTATTAATTGTAATAATCCAGTGAGATTTTTGTCTGCACAAGGAGTCTGACAACAGCCAATGCTCCACACAGAGATCTTATCTCATCATCATCCAGTCTGTCTGAATGATATGAAGAAACAGAAAAAAACTGAGGACAGACTTATTGTTAAAGGCTTTTAGGCACTTTTGTATAAATGCTGTAAAATAAGAGGATGCTGTCAAAAATGATGTCACAAATAGATTTCTATTTATCAATTAAACTTCTGTTAACTAAATTTAATCAACATTTGGTGTGACTATCATTTGCCTTTAAAGCAGCTTTTGTCCTCTGTACACATGCGCATAGTTTTTCAAGGGAGCTATCACAGTTCTTCTGGATTTTACTCTGTCTTAGTTCTGTTTCTTCATGTCATTCCAGACAGACTAGTTGATGAGATCAGATCTCTGTGTGGAGCACTGGCTGTTGTCAGACAAAAATCTCACTGAATTAGTGAGATAATCAGTGTAAATATTGCGTCAAAATCAAATCAATTTGAGCGTGATTTAAACTCAGATGATTGTAACCACTCTAAGTTCGCTGCCTTGGGAAAGCTAGTGAGTCTCTGACATAGTGAATTCACATTTGTTGACTTCTCTAGTGCATCTCAGCCAGGTCTTGTCCCATTTGTCGAAATTTGTGATATCACAAAATCCTGGAAAATATGCGTTGTAGTTCAAATGAGTCGTTCATTGTAGTTTTTGAAAAGTGATTTCTGTTAAATAAAATATCTCCTTTTGAAATGTACATTGAGCTTTGTAACTTTGCAGATCTTTTTTTTATGCTCAAACATCAACATTACAGACTAAACTAAAGTTGAAAAAGTGAAAAAGCATAATAGGACTCCTTTAATATATTTCAACATAAATACACAGATCACTATAATCCAATGACAATATATATATTATTTAATTTCACTACTGATCAGATTTTAATAAATCTCACAGATGAAAAGATGATATGATTTAAATGACTTCCTTAGTTTTTAGTAAAACCAATAGTAGGAAAAATTAAACATGGGGGCATAGATCTATTTAAGTAAAGGCTTCACTCTATTTTACTCTTGTTCTTTTTTTATCTTCAAACCACATTTCTTTTTGTGATGAGATTTGTGTGGGTAAAAATGAAGAAACGGGTGGCTTTCTAAAGCTAAGCAGCGCGTAAGAAAGAGAGGTCTGTCCCGCTGATTCACTGGAGGAGATATAACAGCTGGACAGAGTTGAACACAGTCATGAACAACATTTATCATGATACAGCAACACCGCTCAGTTACCACATAAACCAGTTTGTATTATGTTTAAATGTATACACAAATATTAGTTGCATTTAAAGAGCCATGGTTTGTTCAACCTGATTGGATCCTCATAATTTATGTTTCTATCTATACCATCATGCTCATGTTTTTCCTTTGTTTTCTTGGCGGGGAAATTATAGTATTATTATTATTTTTTTTTTTTGTTATTCGGGGAAAGTGATATGTTGTTGGCATATATATAATTACTAGTTGCATAGTGAAATAGACATTTAACAACTCCTGGGGTCAGTTGCATAAACTGTATAGACTAGTCTTAAAAAGTTCGTCATCTCAATTTTTTGCTTCAAGACTTGGTCATAACTTTTTTAATTCAGTTATGAAAAGGTAGATTGGTCTTATTTATATGGGAAAAGTAAAAACTGATTACCCCCTTGGCCAACTGCTAGTTGGCCAAACTAATACTTAAAGACACAGTCCTTAACATGGTGGCTAAGTCTATGCAACTGGCCCCCTGGAGAAGATTAAGGTTTATTTTAATCTGAAAAACAGAACTACTCTGCTTTTTCAAACAAAAACGATACAACTTCTATTAGAATACTAACAATAAACACTTTAATAATGGTTTTTAATTAATAAAAAAGTATACAAAAAGGATATTAAGAACTGATATGGTGAAAATGTTATCTGTGTCCTCTTTTAAAAAGGGTTATGTGTTCATACAATATGAAAGAAAACTATGTCTGTTCCATGTAATATACTGTATACCTATTAAAAACAATTTTTAATGTTAAAATTTTCAGTATTTTATTATACAGACTAAATGAGTTGCTTGCTGTTTTATAAGATGTGGTTATAAAACATGGCTTGCTTAGCAAAACAAATAAATATTAATGGAACGCTACACTGACTAAAATGATTTTATTTTACTTTTTTATTTTATTTTATTTTTTTTTCAGAACGTTACTACTTGCTAAACATAAAAGTGTGACTTTCATTTCAAAAGTGGCCTTCATATCTTATAAACCAATGCATATAGACTACAACCTATTTTAACACTATCACTGCTGTACATCTATTTTTGCCTGCCCTCATTCTGACAGACATTATGTGTGTATGTGTGTGTATTTAGTAATCAGTACACTAAAGTAGGGCAGATTTCAGAGATGACGAAAATGTGCCTAACAGTAGAGTGCAGTGAGATGTCCTCATGAGAACATTATTTATTAACATTTTTCTTTTAGTTATTTCTGTCATACAGCAGGTGTTTTACCTGAAACCAGACTATAGACCCACAGAACCTACCTACAATACTCAGAATTCAGGTATTACTCGTTATTTAGAAGACATATTAGGGTTCTATGGAGATACTTGTTTAAGCAAGTCTGGCTTGAAACAGTTACCCAAAGAAGCATGCCAAAATTATTTAATAGGCTTACAGCAGGGGTCGGCAACCTTTTTCAGTATGACGTGGCATTTTAATTTTTTCTGGTTAACCACTGTGCCATTTCAGTCATTTTGACATTGACGAGTGCGCTGTGAGACCGCTGAGGCTTTGATCTGAAGCGCCCTAGTATGTGCAGCGGTTCGTGGGCGCATCCGTAGACTAGAGCAGTTAACTCTTACACTTTAATAGTATTTAAAGCTCCTAACAGGCTGTGTGAACTATGAGAAATTATTACCCTTAAAATGTACATCAGTATGCAGTTTTTCTCTATTGCTAGCGTGCCAGCGATTATCCCTCTGCATGGCCACTGTTGACATGCGTGCCGTAGATTGCCCAACCCCTGGGCTACAGGATATAAAATTTTCTTATCAAAGTGATAAAATGTTGCATTGCAGCAATTAGTACACCCTCCAGCATTTTCTGGAGTTTTGAAGAGCATGCAAGTATGTAAAACCAAAACATTTATAGAGAAGGAATTTCTTGACAATTAAAAGTATTAAACAGCCGACGATTAATAATCTTTTGTTTTAATGCTGAACAAACAAAAAAATGGAAGGTCTCAGTTACAAGTGTAACCGTGACCCCTGAGAAGGATGTGATGTGGAACAACAGTCCATGATGTCAATATCAGCACCACCATCAGTATAAAAGGTCACCAGTAATACATGTCATGAACTTTGTTGGTAAGAAATGTAATTGGGCAGATCCGGGCTTGGCAATGAAACGCAGTGTCTCGTTCCCCTTCTTAGGGAACCAGGGTTACACTTCTAATCAAGAAGTCTCATTTTGAATGGCAACTCACAGTTGCACCACCGAAGAAGATGCTATAGGGAGCCAGGGTGATCCTAGGATTTCATGTTTTTAGGGGGGGCTCAGCAACCCATGGGTGAAAAATCTCTCTCTCTCTCTCCTCTCTCTCTCTCTCATCTCTCTCTCTCTCTCTCTGTGCTCTGTATATATATATATATATATATATATATATACTTATACATATATACATTAAACACACACACCTTGTCCTTTGTTTTCTCGATCTGTGCTGCTGCGGTCTGTGGATTGAAAAAAGAATGGCACTGAAAGACAGGGAGGAGCCGATCGAGTCTGCCACCATTTTCATATGAAGTTTAAAGAGGACTGAGGCAAACACTAATTTGTGTACAGTTTATGGAGGTTAATCACAAAAATTTTAGGGGGCTGAGTAGTTAGTTTTAGGGTGGCTATAGTCCCCCCCTAAAAATGGCCTAGCGACGCTCAATACCAAAACTCCACCACTAAATAGCCATGCTTAGGGGATTTAAGCACTTAGCTGTCATAGAATTCCCAGATTCAGATCCTCAGCAGTGGAACTGTCACTCACAATATTTCCTACGGCCAATACCCATGCTCCAAGGAAGGAAAAGTCTCAATAAAATGTTTTGACTTTAGAAACTTCCTTCCTTCCTAAAACATGGAAATTCAATTCAGTGCCAGTCCCAAGGGCAGAGTTCAAAGGACTGGTAAAGCCTTTTGTTTAGCATGATCTATTGCGGCCTTCACATAGCACAGACAATCACTGCCTTTCGCATAGCATGGCCTATCACAGCCTTTCGTTTAGCATGGTCAATTGCGGCCTTTCGCTTAGCAAAGACAGTCACACCCTTTCGCATAGCATGGCCTTTCATGGCCTTTCACATAGCACAGGCAATCACAGCCTTTCGTTTAGCATGTCTATTGCGGCCTTTCGCTTAGCACAGACAATCACAGCCTTTTGCATAGCATGGCCTTTTGCGACTTTTTCGCATAGCATGGCCTTACCACACCCTCTTTTGCATAGCATGGCCTTTCACGGCTTTTTTCGCATATCATACCTATTGTTGACTATTGTTGATTTTATATAAGCTGGCCTTTAGTGGCCCTTTTTCTTAATTGGCCTATCATGGATTTTTCGTTGTTTATTCACATAATTAGCTTATCATGTCACCTTGCGCTGCATGACCTATCAAGGCCGTTTTTCGCTTAGCACGACCTATCGTGGCCATCTGGTAAAATGTAATATTATTGTTTTATGTAACCTTATGTACAGGCCTATTGTGTGTTTTCATCATTTTTATTAACAAAATGGCATATTTTATCTCCTCTTGCAGTAGTTTTTTTCATTAAACAGTGCTTTTAAGGATTCATTAGCTAACTAAAGTTCAATTAGCTAGTATGGCATCGCTGAAAAATAAGTGTTTTTAGCCTTCTGCAAGGGTCTTGTTCCAAAAAAGGTTTATTTATCATCTTCATTCTGTGTCCCCATGATTTCTTAGTATTTCTTTAACTTACATGTCATGTGATCTGTTTATTTTCTTTGGGGGGTTCACTCGCCGCCCTGCAAACAAGCCTTTACGGGGGCCCCACTCTACCAGCGCAGGGCACCTGAGAATTTGCTCATTGGCAAAAACGTTGGCCCCTTAGCACTGGCCCTGCATGCGCAGCCCTCACTTAGCCTCCAGGAAACTTTAGCACTGTTTTATTGAAACAGTGCTATTTGTGGAGGTAAGCGCTTGCTTTAGTTGGGCTCTTGACCCTTGACTTCTTAACTTTAATGTTTCTTCTCAACATTAGGTGGCCACCTTGTGTCATGGAGAGAGCAGAGTGGCTGGATCAAAGGAAATTGTTCTCATGGTTGTCACAGTACCATACATAGTATATCCAATATACCAATACATAGTATGACATACAGTGACATGCTTTTTACAAACATTCAGTTACATAAAAGTAAATAAAGTAAGAAATGTAAAAGTTAATGCAGTTAGAATATAAGAATTAAAAGAATTTACAATTTACAGCATAATACAAAATGATACTTTTAATATTCTAAAATACAATACTAAAATACAATAGTAACAAATTGAATCAAAACGATAAAACGTTAAAGTAGTATAGAATATGTACGAAATAAATAGCAATAGAAATAGAGTATGGTAAATTTACAATAAAGTGGTGCTAGATGAAAATGAGTGTAAAGAGTCATGATGAGGTAGTGGATGTTGTATGTGTGATTCTTTGATGTACCCCTAGTTGAGGGCCAGGTGCATGTGTAAAAGTTCCTGAGCACCTTAGAGGGCGGTTTAAAACAAAAACTTCAAACAGAAGATGTCACCCTTTCCTCTTTCCCGGTGTTTTTTTTTTTTTTCTTTTCTTTTTTTTTTTCAAGTTAAGTAAAACTCCCAGTTAGAGATCACAGAATTTAAGTAAACTGTAAAGAAGTTATAATGCCATAACATTTACATTTAGTCATTTAGCAGACGCATTTATCCAAAGCGTCTTACAAATGAGGACAATGGAAGCAATCAAAAAGGTAGAATTAGAATAGTTAGTGCTAAAGTTAGAGGGTCAAAGGTTTGATAGAACTGGCTGGAAGACCTGCCAAGAGAGCGTTGCAATATTCCAGCCTGGACAGAACAAGAGCTTGAACAAAGGAGTTGTGCAGCATGTTCCGAAAGAAAGGGCCTGATCTTCTTGATGTTGAATAAAGCAAATCTGCAAAACCGGACAGTTTTAGCAATGTGGTCTGAGAAAGTCAGCTGATCATCAATCATAACTCCGAGGTTTCTGGCTTGTTTTTTTTGAAGGAGTTATGGTTTTGATGTGCCTAACTTGATGGTGAAATTGTGATGAAACGATGGGTTTGCTGGAACCACAAGCAGTTCTGTGGCAAGGTTGAGTTGAAGGTGATGGTACTTCATCCAGCAAGAAATGTCTGTTAGACAATGTTCTGTCCAGGCCTGAATATCCTGTGTCTCTTCATTTAGGATAGAGGAGAACTGGTCTACTGACTAAGGCCTGGTCTCTCCAAAGTTTTTTTTTTTTTTATTTTCCCTCATTTTTGTAACCGAATGGAGCTTGGCTTACTTTGTTGGGGTCTAAAAGAAACTTAATATTCATAATATCGCTGAATTGATGACACTGGACACTATTGCATGAGAACCAAACTTGAACTGAATTGAGATGAATAATTACACTGTGTGTTTTTGCTTCGTAGCTAGATTAAATTTGTTCATAATTCATGAATTTTTCAATATTGACACTTTCTGAAATGAATTAAATCAAAACTGAACTTACCCAGGCTTAATAATGACACTACGGTCTTCTGTAGAGCTGCTTTCAGTAGAGCAATTTCTGAATTCAACTCTTCATAATGAATGAACTTTACACAGTTATTGAACTGAACAAACACTGAGCTGACTGAAGCTGAATAATGACACTAATTTATTGTCCTGTTGAAGATGCTTTACAGCAGAATTTTGGAAGCAAGTTTAAATTTTTACTTTCCTGTTTAATACGGTGAAGATGCTTCTCTGTTGCAAAAAGTGCTATAAAAAATAATACAGGTGGCTTGAAGCTTGTTTTTTTTCCCCCACAAGGTTTGCATTTTCACCAAAATAGAGAAAAGCAGAGATTTTTCAGTCTCTGATGTTGTATCTCCCTTACGTCCACTTCTCTTAGTTTTGCAAGATGAATTTTGTCCAAAACATTTGTTCTTGCACTCTTAAAAATTAAGGTGCTTCACAATGCCATAGAGAAGAACCTTTTTTGTCTAAATGGGTTCCATAAACAACCCTCACAAAAGGTTCTTAAGATTATAAAAAAAGGTAAGAGTTCATTCCTTTGTAGAGAACCAAAAATGGTTCTATGGTTATTCACCTTTTGAAGCACCTTTATTTTTAAGAGTGTACGTACGTAAGATAGTATACTTACATGAACATAATAGAAAATGAAGCATTATGGTTAGTTTCTAACTGGCCTAGTTTATTAAAGCCCTACCTAGTAAGATTAAACCAATTACACAGACCCTTCTTAGTTATAGATCATAAATACATAAACCGGTTCATGTTTGGGGTGCATTTTGTTGAATTTACAGTATCATGCACAGCCATTATCGGCAGTGTGGTGTTGAGCAAATCGAAAAATTGACCAAAGTTGCAGAGCAACTGGGTTTCAGTGGAGTCAGTTTTGGCAAAATGCTTAATTTTTTCCAATCACCGACAGTAATTTTCTGTACACCATAGCCATTCAATTGCAACAATGACAGAAAGCAGAAAAGTTAAAGCAGCACTAATATCTGAAGTTGCAGCTCGTGTTAACATGAGTAGTGTTGTACAGCAAAAACCCTAACACAAATGTAAACATTTTGAACCAAAACATTCAGCTCTTCACTGAGCGCGGAGTACAAGTCTGCTTTCCAAATGCAAAAAACAAACAGTACTTAAGAACACACAGCCCCAGCCTATATAAAAAATACCCAGAAGCCAGACTGGACAAAACTAAATCCTTATTTTTATTCATACCACCAACTTAATTTCTCTTTGTTTCTCAAATGGTAATCAAACAAATTTCTGTACCTCAAGTACTACATACACACACCTGAAACCAAAACACTCTTGGACCTGAATCCATGTCAGCACAGTATTTTATTCTTCCACGAAAAAAAAAAAAAAAAAATCTAATTCGATTTAGCAGCCACCTTAAGTCGGACGGATACTGAACAGATCTCTGCAGGTTACTTTCAGGATCAACATGGTGAGGACATTTTACGCTCATTAAAGAGCCGCCTTTCAGATCAGCTTCCAGTTTGGCCCTCGGAGAGATCTTCATGCGTAACGAGATCGAGAGCGAAGGTCTTTCAACCAGAGGACGCCGATTCGTCCTTTCCAAACGTTTCTGCCAACTCTTGCTGCTCCGCTTATGTGGGTGCTTAATACAAACAAACCAACCAGTGCAAGTTAAAGTGAAACTTAAAAGTCAGTTTAAATACAAACACTGATGGATTTGTAATATGGATTTAATAAAAATGTGGTATATGCAGCTTTTAAATACTAGTCAACATTTGAAGTGGATAAAAAAAAAAATGGATTTCTATGAAAACACATTTTGGCTTTAGGCCACCTTTGATGAAAGGTCTTCATCCACTTCAAATGTGGACTAGTGTACTTCAAGGATACAGAAAACTACCTTGATTTTTTGGCCACAATCAGTGTTTCATGACGTAACAGGTGTCGGCACGAGGCCTTTCCTGTTGAAAAGGCACAGGTGAGGGGTAACTAGCACAATCTCACAAACACCATAAACACTACAGACCTACAAATACACAAACTTGAACATTAAGTCAAAACTGTAGTTGTGACTTGCAGAAATTCCACCCCTAGTTTCTTAACCTTCATGTCCTACTTGGCTTTGAGAAAATGGTAATACGAGTAATATTACTCCAACAAGACCATTCTAACCATCCGATCTATGTTCCACAGATGTACTCACACGCATGGCAACCAACTTCTTGCTGCATCCAGTGAAGGAACAGCAGTGTGAGAGCAGCTGTAGATGGATCTTTCGAATATGATGCTGCAGGCCTTTGAAGGTGGTGGAAAAGTAAAGCCTGGCAGCCCATGACTAGACAGAGCAAAACCGGCTTCTGCAACGCATGTGTCCGCGTTGTGTCTCCTCAAAAGCATCACGCTTCTTGAGGCCTTGGCTTTTTTACATACCATACAGGGGAATGATGCTGTTGACAAAAGTAGATGTCTTTCAAGTGACTGTGCAAACCATTACAGGCACAAAAAGCTCGCCTCACGGAAAACAGC
The DNA here is from genome assembly GCF_018340385.1 of Cyprinus carpio. NCBI lineage: Eukaryota > Metazoa > Chordata > Actinopteri > Cypriniformes > Cyprinidae > Cyprinus > Cyprinus carpio. The sequence goes on from NC_056615.1 coordinate 6,176,979, forward strand.
AGTTTACATCCAATAAGCAAACAAACAGTTTTACCGTTTTACCTGGGTGACTTGCCATGTGTTTTTGTAAGTTCCTCCAGGTGTGCACACTGATGGGGCATTCAGCATGAGGACAGCGATAACCTGAACAAACAGATACTGGTTGGGCGTTGTGAACTTGAAGTGGTCTCACTTAAAGGGGTGCTATTATGCTTTTTCAACTTTAGTTAGTCTGTAATGTTGCTGTTTGAGCATAAAAACGATCTGCAAAGTTACAAAGCTCAGTCCAATTCAAAAAGGAGGTTTTAACAAATCACAAAACACTCGTTTGGACTACAACGCATTTTCCAGGATTTGTGATCACAAATACCGATGAATGGGACGAGACCTGGTTGAGCTGCACTAATGATAATGTGTGTTACCATGTCAAAGACACGCTAGCTTTCCCAAGGCAGCAAACTTAGAGTGGTTACAATCATCTGGGTTTAAATCGTACCCAAATTGATTTGATTGATGCAATTTACACTGAAGCTCACAGGTCGATGGTAAGGGGCATGACATTTTCCTGAGCAGGCGCATGAGTGATTGCTGTCAATAAAAACTGGCTGGGCTAGCCAATCACACAGCACATTTCATATGTCAGAAGGCGGGCCTTCATTTGAAGCAGGAACGAGCCCCCTTCATCCCAGACTCTGGGGAGAGAAGTGTTGTAATGTAAAATGTGAAAAGTTTTTCAAAAAACCTAGTATGAGAGCCTAATAAGACCCCTTTAAACACTTCTGATACTACCCACCTACCATATATACACAAATGTCAGTCATTACTACATTAGAGTAACCTACTGAAACTCATGTATTTGACTATGGTTTTTGGCCCACTATACTCTGGTTCACCGAAAACAGATTTCACACCACGCCAATTTATATGTTTAAGATCCAGTATGGCTTTTGCCATCAATCTTAACTCCAAGCATCTAGAAGTTTTTTGTACCTCAAGTTGAGGAATATGCACTCCACTTCCCTGCATTTTACATAGTTTTAATTTTTATTAAAAAGTTCAATAGCCTACACAAGGCAGCATTCATACTTGCCAAAATGTGAACCAGTAAAGAGACTCTGGATTAACTACTGGGAAACATGTTAACAGATAATAGCTAATGATACTTAACCATATGGTGATCAATTACATGGGGTTAAAGAGTTAATGCCCAGTTAATGACCCTTTCGGAAATTGATGCAATCCTCACCTGAAGGTCTTCGATCATGTGCTTTCCTCGCAAAACGTTTTCCCGCGCAACTGAGACTCAAACCTCATTCCACAGCCGCTTCTTCGAGCATCTTTAAACAGGAAAAAAATTTGATTTTTCACTTCATTTTTACTTTTAGTGGTCAGAGTTAAGAGCATTGTTATTAAAAACAGATTGTGCAGACTCACCTGAAGCTGGATTGTACCGTGTGTCGCAAGGTTGCAATTTTAACGCTCGTCGTCGTCCTAAACGTCTTTGCGCACTGTGGATGTTCACACTGAGGAAAACAGACTCCGTGTTGATTACAAGCATTAAAGGGTGATTCAGCGAACCGCAAAATTTGACCAGTAAATTTGTGGTTGGATTGAGGGAAAATGTAAGGTCCGAACTTGAAACTTTCGCGTTTCTCGCTTTGTGCGTAGCGCAACGTGCTCATCTTAAGTTTATCAGCGGTGCAGAAGCTCTTGCCACACGCAGCGGCACTGCACTGCTCCCGGTACCCACAACCATTCTCAGATGTACAAAGAGGAATAAATGGTTATTGAGACAGATGTAGAATTTATTGTTTAAACTGGGCACTTTATATCCACCGCAGCTCAATAAACACTATGCCACAACTAAATTTAAAACGTATAGTGTTTTAGCCCAGGTAGGTCATCCAACATGTCTCCAAGTACCCGCCCCCAATAACCGGTCGTATGCAACTGTATGCCTCTGTATGTATCTTAAGCCGGACGTTTTTAACCCATTACTTTACTTTCAAGGTCCTAGTCTTTCACCCCGCGTGTGTATTAAAGCATGTCGTACTAAGGTGCGAATTAATCGGGTGGAACCTGCGTCCACACTCTGCTACAGCACACGGTTGAGGTTTCGCCTAAAGGAAACGGGAGAAAGGAAAAAAAGAAAGTCTGCATCAACACCGAAAAAGGCAGAAATCTTTGATAACGCCTGGCCCTTTTTATTTAGAAAAAAAAGACAAAATACACAGACAACAGAAAAAAACAAAATCAACACGACGATCTAGGACCCTCACCACCGACCAAGGTATGCAGCGTCTCGTTCTTCACATTAGCAGTGATCCGCCACTGAAGAGTTAAATTCGCTCCAACAATCAGTGTTCAGCGCAATTACAACAGCATGCACAAAGTCCGCGTGGCACAGCGTCTCATTTCTTAACCTCACTCGTGCGTTTCCCTCACATTTTCAACTGTTTTGAAGCTATATCCAGTGCCGTTTCAATGTGATTATCTGGGTACTTTGCTTCGTCCCATTTTCACATTAAGACATAGATTTTCTCGGCTTTGTGAGATATTTTTACCATCTCGTACTCCGGCCCATTCCCTTGCTACGATGGTTGCGCCTACAGACTGTGTTTGGTAATAAGCATAACACTTTTGTAGATTATTTCAACGGAATGCAGAACCACCGTGCTGGACTTTAAAAGACACATTAATCTGGCTATCCGATAATAGATTTGTATTCGATTGATAAGGCCACAAATTGTTCGTATTTCGTATCCTTCGTTCGCTTCAATTGAAAAAACAAATCACACATATCCCCCACACACAAATCTCGATTTAATATAGAGTGGTGATCAAGAAGTATTCATACGCCGACCCTTCCTTTCGGATATGCTATGACAGCTAAATGAAGCTGGTGATAAATAAACTCTGCATCATTTTCATTCTTTTGATATTTATTTTCTTTGTATTATGTACCACAAAACGTACGTTTCATTAGACGAATTTAACTAGGCGGGAATCTCACCTATGATATAAATGTTCTTTTATCACTACAAAAACGTAACGTTTCGCGCCACAATGTTATAAGGGGAACCCCTTCACTCTGAAAATTACTCCTTTAGCCAGCAACTTCTTGTTGGTAGCGCACAGATTACTCATCAGACCCTGATCATTCAATAATTTTAGCAACATGCAAGTTACCGAGAACAGGCATTCTTTACTAGCTTCTGTCGCTGTCCTTATTGTCCTCCACAGGGTCTTTCCCTCCTTCCCCCCCCTTCCTTCCCCAAGGAGTAATGAATATGCACAGCATTTTGACGTTCACAACGAACTGCACACTCTCCGCAATATGTGCTTACAACGCACATTTTATCTGGCGGAATAGGGAGCTAACGAAACAGAACCTCTTTATTATTGTGTAAATGTTTTAGGTTAAACACACCACTCTAAAGAACTTGAGGTTAACTGCAGAAATTACATTATTATTAATTACAAATTACAATATTATACAGGGATATAGAAAATTGATGTGCTGCTGCTTTTGAGCACTATGGAAGCCCATTTTTTACCAAAGAATAATAATACATAAAAAAAAAGTAATTACCTGTTTTATTTTTTTAAACCAAGACTTCTATACTTTTACCATGATGCTGCATTTTAATGTTCATCACCAAATTTAATGTTTAATAATAGCAAAAAACACTCATTCATGAAGGTTTGCTCAGTGCGACACAACATCAGTAAGATTAGAGTCAAAGCCCCTTCCTAACGGAGCTTATGCTGCACAACTTCTTGTCCAGGCCCTTGTTATTTCTAGTCTGGACTACTGCAATGCTCTTTTGGCTGGACTCCAGAACATCATACACACAATGCAGTGGCACGACTGGTCTTCAACAAGCCCAAAGGGGCCTATGTCACACCATCATGTCTTTATCTCCCTGCACTGGCTAAGTAGTTGTAGCTCACATCAAGTTCAAGCCATTGATGGACTTGCGTATAAAACAGCCGCAGGCTCAGCACCTGCCTACTTCCACTCACTACTACAAATCTACATCCCCCTCTAGAAGCCTGAGATCTACAAGTGAAATAAACATGAATGAACATCTCATGCCTCATGTAATCTCTCAATCAGTGTTTCAACTAGCCAGAAAGACGTCAACTTCATCAAAAATGTCACATGGCATTTCATTTACCTGTTTACCTGTTCAGATCCTTATTTCAGCTAGAGAAAGTTACTAGAGAAGAGCATTTTCTGCGAAATGTTAGACTATATATTAGAACGCATGTATACTCCATTATATTTTACTGCGTCTTACCTTGTTCTAATTATATTTAATGTATGTTTAAATAAATCTGTTATGAAACACATTATAACAGCCACTGTGTAAATTAATATTCAGGTGCATCTCAATAAATTAGAATGTCGTGGGAAAAGTTAATTTATTTCAGTAATTCAACTCAAATTGTAAAACTTGTGTATTAAATAAATTGAATGCACACAGACCATGACGTGGTCGTTTAAGTCTTTGGTTCTTTTTAATTGTGATTATTTTGGCTCAGCATTTGACAAAAACCCACCAGTCTCAACAAAAATTAGAATATGGTGACATGCCAATCAGCGAATCAACTCAAAACACCTGCAAAGGTTTCCTGAGCCTTCAAAATGGCTCTCTCAGTTTGGTTCACTAGGCTACACAATCCGCGGGGAAGATTTTGCAGAGGACTCAGCTGGTTCTCAGGTCTTGTCCCTGGTGGCTAGAGACCCAGGTGTGATCTTTACAGGGAATCGAGGGGCCCATCTAGTTGTCCTGGTCTCCGCCTGTCTTTCAGGGCTGTAGAGGTCCTCTCTAGGTGCTGGTCCACCCTCTGACTTGGATACAGGACTGGATCTGGTGGCTATGGTGACCTCGGAATAAGAGAGAAAGCAGACTAATATTAGCCGTAGATGCCATTCTTCTAATGATGTAGCAAGTACATCGGGTGTTATGGGAAGTGTTCCCAGTTCTGCGTTGACCTAATTAATGCAAGTCCTAACTTAATTAATTTAACGGATTTGGATATTAGAATCGTATTAGTGTGTTATGTGTGAGAAAGGTTAAAGAAATGGGTCTTTAATCTAGATTTAAACTGCAAGAGTGTGTCTGCCTCCCGAACAATGTTAGGTAGGTTATTCCAGAGTTTAGGCGCTGTTCTAATAGAATAAGGATCTGCCGCCTCACCAGTTGATTTTGATATTCTAGGTATTATCCAAAGTGCCAGAGTTTTGAGAATGCAGCAGACTTGGAGGACACTATTCCAGGATATCCTCAGTCAAACAGACATGCAGAAAGAACAATTCATGCCATCAAGAGAATGCTTAAGAAGTCTCGCTAGTGAGAATGGAGATCAACATGTTGAGTTGCTGGAATATCTCAATACTCCACTAGATGGCAATCGGAATGTCCCTCGCCACAACTTCTCATGGGAAGAAGGTTGAAAACCAAACTGCCAATTTCTACTAAATTGCTGACTCCCAAAGAAAGTGGAAGAATTCAAGAAAAAAAAAAATTAAACCGAGACATTCAAAGCAAAAAATGTATTATGATGAAAACACCAGAGAGTTGCCCGATAAATATCACAAGAGTGTACAGCAAGGACAAATCTGGAGTTCTGCAACGGTTCTGAAGAAACATGAATTCACTAAGATCATACATTCTTCACACACCTCAGATGGAAAAGATCTACAGAAGAAACAGAAAGCACCTGGTTCAAAAACAAGAGGAAAAAATGTTCCATCAGCAAGTGATCAAGATGACTTCTCGACACTGAGCCTGACACAACTGCAAGCACTGCAGAGAGAAAAATGAGTCTAGACTTACCTTCTGTGATAAAGCAAGGCATGTCGAGAAGAACTGACTGACAAATAGAGCAAGCCAAACATCATCACAAGATCAGGAAGGAGAGGATAAAGTTCCTCTGAGATTTAAAAAGCATGTACTCGAATAGTACTAACTAAAATATTCTCCTTCAGAGGTAAACCGTTTGTTGTTATATGGTTAAGGAATAATGCTTATGTTGGTTACATCCATTATTGAATGTTTAGATAACTGTTTATACTTAAGCGGTGGGATGTGTGGCGGGGGGGCGGGCGGTAACATACATCTTTAAGTCATAATCACTTGTCACCCCTGATGTAAGTGTGTCTTATGGGCACGTGCATCTGCGTCGAACAAGAAAGCAGATAAAAAGCATTTCAGTTCTAGAGACCACCAGATTGCTCATCTCCCTTTATGGATTTAAAAACCACAATAATAAGCAGCACATAAACTCGTCATAAGCAGCCCAAGGGATATTTTGCTAGCAATAGCTCCATAATACCCCTCTATAGGGGTCCACCAAAATTATTCCATTTTTCTTTGACTCGCCATATAAATCATCAGCGATATTAAGTAAAGATCCTGTCCTCAACGAACGATATTTTTAGTAAATTTTTGTTACAATTATATTTATATTCTTTTAGTAATACCCTTGACTAAGAACTTCATTGGACATACTTGTAAACGGCGATTGTTCTACACTCTGAGATGGTTTTTTTTTTTTTTTGTTTTTGCCCCCTCCAGATTCCAGTATACTTCATGCTATCGGTATCTCAGTCCCCACAAATTTACTTGTCTCTCTAGTCAAATCATGGATCATGGCAAGCTTATTTATCTCATCTGTCAGTTTGCTATTCCTCACCAACCACACCAAAAAAATCTACACCTGGAATTAATAGTACACATAAATTATGAATTAATTAATATGAATTCAATTAAAAAACGATTTAATTTCTGTTGGCATAAATTCTTTAACTTTGCCGAATATACTTAACAGTTCTTTCAAAGGATATGAAGCTCTTGTTTTTTTTTTTTTGAAAGCAACAAAGTTATATAAGAAAATATAGAAAGGTAGGGTAGGTGGTATTAATAATTTTTTTTTTTTTCTGTTTGACTTCTGATATCAACGCCTCACACTCCATCCCAGAAGGTGGCGGAATATAAATCAAAGCCTGGTTTGTCAACCGCCATTAAAACGTCGAAGAAGAAGAAATTTGTAATGTGCCAGAAACAGTGGAACATGTCTTTATGATGTGTAGGAAATTTAATAGAGAAAAGGGTTTTAGGGAAAATAGGGGACAGTGGGGAAAGTTTTATCGTTAGAGATATTTTGTCAAAGGCTTCCGATCATAGAGTAATAAAATATATGTTTGATTTTTTAAAGCACGCCGATAGAATATAGGATTTTTTTTCCCTTCTTTCTTTCTTTTTTTTTTAATTATTATTATTATTATTATTTATTTTTTTGGTAGCTTGCAGGCTACATTATTCCAAAGATGTAAGCAATAGTGATGATTAGGCACAATTTATATGGAGGGTGGCGGTAGTGCGCTAAGTTAGCCCGCTTCCCGCCGTTAAGCAGCCAAGAAGAGAAGAAGACGAGAAGAAGAAGAAAGAGCAGCGCGGAAACGTAAAATAGTGTTGTTGTTAGTAATTTAAGGAGATTACGTTTATTATGATCTTTTCCTTAATTTTAAGCACTTCCGGGTATTAACGGTCCCCAGTTATCCACCAGGAAACGTATTAATACGTTTGCATTTTATTTTAGTTCCACCGATGATTGTTTAATTATAGTCCTCACCGAATTATCACCTACTACACACATCATTTACAGATTGCTTGCTTTGCCTTTTGTGTTACACGATTTATTAGCTTGCTCAAGAGGAAAGTGCGGGGCAGTAATTACCTAATCACCTGAAGGTTACAATGTATGCCATTTAGAACAACAGTTGGGCGGTCACCGCTTTTAGACCAGTTTCACTAGTCTCTACGTGCCATCGATACCAGTGTGAAATCACACTACTGACCGTAGATCTGTGTTCGACCGCACCTAGAGAGCCCAGACAGAAAACCCAGGGGTGAGAATGAAACTCACTCCCGGACTGTTTGATAGCTGCGATTAAGCAACTCATTGTAGCCGATAGCTCAGCCCGAAAGGGCAGTAAGACTACTAACATATTACGAGGGGACACAGTCTCGCCCGGTGTCCTCCTTCGTTTTTTTCTTCTTTTTTTTCCTTTTCCTTTGCCCCCCCCCCTTGCCCCCTCTTTCGTGTGTCCCCCCCCCCCCCCTCCCCCCCCCCCCCCCCCCCCCGCCGCTGTACGTTTTTTTTTGAGAGAGATGAAACGTAAAATAGGTTGTTTTAGTAATTTAAGGAGATTACGTTTTATAGGTCTTTTTAATTATAATCAAAAGCACTGCGGGTATTAACATGGTAAGTTATCACAGCATTACTGACCACTTACGTTTGCAGTTTTTATACACCAACGACTATTTGACACTTTATAAACAGAACCGCTCAGTCTTAATTACCACCACTGGACTTCATTTAAAGCAGTCGTGCTGCTTGCCTGCTTGCCTGTGTTAACGAAAGCCTTCTTCTCAAGAGAATATCAAAAGTTGCGAGGATGTAACCACCTGAAGTGTTTCACTGAATCTGTTACTAATGTAGCATTATGCCAGCAAACAGGGGCGTCGCTAGACCCGTTTCACTAGTTTAGTGCACGATCCCAGTGAAATATTACTGAGTGATCTGTGTCTGACGATAGAGAGCATGACAGAAAACCAGTGTGTGAAGAAATCCTATGACTGTTTTATAGCTGCGATTGAAGCACTCATTGAGCGATTACATGAGATGCTGCCATGCATTAATTTGTAGTGTATCTTTTAAAATGTGCACTCGATGTTTATTTCATGCTAATTATATAATGCACTCCTGCTTTGCTTGAACTGAGGCAATGCGGGAGCGCATGTGAACCGTCACACCAATAAAGAGGTCCAGAACTGTATTTATCGTTTGAAATCCTTGTTTGTTTATCGTTTGAAATTGTTGAAATTCTCTTAATTCACTGTATGTGTCCTCTGTGCTCTGCAGTGTTTTTTACTCCGTAAGAAAATGAATGTGTGGCGTGATGCGGAACAGCAGACGTGTCGCTTCCTTGAGTTCAAGGCTAAAATAAATGCTTCTTTCATTACAATTAAACAAAGTACATCAAATAGTAGCATATCAATTATTAGGGTGGGTGGCCAATCAGATGTCAGGGGTTATTTTTTTATTTATTTTTTTCCCGTTTAAAATCACAACTAATTATGCCAAATTTGAAAATAAATCATGCTCTTGATCTAATTTGACAAAAAGGTTTGCAAAAAGGTCTGTTTGGGTACACTTCATTTCTGCCAGATTTGCTGACTTGATCGTTCAGACACTATTTGAAGAAAACTGAACTGAGCTGGGTGACATCACACTGAAATAGCAACAGGATATTTTATCATTTTGACTGAAAACAAAATGATATTTACCTAAAATCCGTTGTAGAAAGCAAAACCTGCAAATTTCTTTTGTCCATTAACAACAATAAAACGTCTCGACTCTGTACTGTATACTGGTAGAACACAGTAAAACATTCATAGATGGCTTGATGTGTTTTTTTTGTTTGTTTTGTTTTTCTCTCAGATTCCTGTGTTATCAAACAGTTCAGTGAGCATGAGGGACCCCAAGAGGGTGGAGCAGATATTAACATCCATGAGAAATGCTGGAGCTAGCACACTTCAGGTAATTATTTCTGTCAAGCCTGTTTGAGCACTTGTCATTCACACCTCAGATTTGAAAAAAGCCTCAAGGAATGGGTGTTTTTTTTTTTTTTTTTTTGCAAAGATAACTTTTGGAAATGGGTCTCCAATAAATGCATCAAGGCATAGCTGTTCTTTCTTTTAATTTAAAGGAAGTTATTTTTTTTCCATTTTCCTTCCTTTTGCATAAATACTTAAAAGCATACATAAACACAGTTTACACAACAGTGATCACAAATGAGATATAATTTGAAGGCATTTCTCTTTATAAAATCTTTCTACATTAATTTCCAAGCTTTGTTGAATAAAAGTGTACTTGAAGTGAAAACTAAGAGCACTATATTGCTTACAGGCGAACAGTGTCTCAGAAAAATAAAAAAATTATGAACCCATGTCCTCTGGGACTGCACACTGCATGAATTAAATAACCACTAGATGACAGTATGACAAAGGAAATATTAATTTTCAAATATTCATCAGTATTCATCAAAATATGAATCAGTAATAAAAAAGAACAGAAACAAATAATGATAGATATTATTGAAATTATGCTAATGATTTTTTTGCACATATAAATGCAAATATGATAGTAAAGTGCATAGGATATGGCTAAAGAATTCAGTTGATATAGATAAATCATGTAAAATGTCAGCTCTTTCACGATAAAGCAGATTTTTTTGAAAGTGTGGAACCGACATTAAGTGTGGTTTTAAAATACTTTAAAATAATTTTGTGGTGGGTCAAAAACATGATAACAGGTAAACACTTGCAAACAGGTTGAACATGATGTTACAGATACTAAAATATTTTTCTACATTCAAACTATGCCTCTATAAATTTAAGAAACTTCTTTTCTCAGTCCTGTTGCCTAACAAATATAATAATAAAAGAAATGAATTTTACTATGTTTCTGATATGCTCCAGTGAGTGATATTGTTTAAATGCATAAAACAGGTTTGTGTTGCTTGACCCTGATGGCACGATGCAAATGTACATTTTATGTTCATTAACAAAAAACAGTTACATCTGTAAAAATTGGGCAACAAAAATTGGTATAAATTTTAATATTGGCTGTGTTTTTGACTGTACATTGAGTTAAAAATGATCCTATGGATATCACACAATTAGATCATGATAAACCAAAGGAAAAAACCACATATAGCCCTCATACACATGGCAAAAGTTGTAACTTTATTGGTTTCTAATGGTAATTGTATGAAAAAACAGCATCCTAAAATGCATTTAGTATAAAATGTGTTTCAGCTGTTTTTACATATAAAAAATACAGCATGCAGTGTCGCATCAAACAAAATGGTTAATAAACATCAATCAATGTATATTGTGATAATCGTACAATTTCAAGGGAATACTCGACAATTTATGATTTTGTCATAATCGTGCAGCCCTGACTGAGACATTTGTGTTCCTTCAATGAAATTCAAGCTGTTCTGGCTGTTTCTCAAAGTCCCTTACTAGCTGTACTAGCTTTAAGCTTTTCTAGATTGGGGGAATATTTGGCTGATTCTTTCTTGCAGAATTGCTGAAGTTCAAGTCAGAATCTGTGGTGAGTGGCCATGGACTAAGTCTGCCAACAAATGATTATTTGATAATCGATAAACCCGTTTAATCCCAATTTTTTATTTATTTTTTTTGGAAAAGTTTGTGAAAAACTGTGTTGTTTTATGGGTGCGGGTAATGTGGGTATGACTTAACATCGGACGGTCATTAAAAATTGGTTATATATCTTAGCTCAGCTATTTTAAAACTGTTTGATCACATTCTAGGGGTACTGATTATGCCATCAAAAAACTTATACAACACTGACAGAAATACTGAGATAAAAGACAGAAAAATTATACTCATCAACGTATTTCAAAATTTTTACTTTTATGTAACATATATATCATCAAATTTTTATATTAGTGCTACCAGTATTACAACATAAGTATTGTAACTATTTGTAACATTTGAAGTTTTAAGGTGAGTGCAATATGTTTGGCATTGAAACATTTTAGCGCAGGTTTCACTATCAACTGCAATTGGATTGATATTGTACACCTACAGTCGTGGCCAAAATTATTTGGCCCCCTTGGTAAATATGATCAAAAAAGGCTGTGAAAATTCATCTGCATTGTTAGTCCCTTTTGGTCTTTTTATTTAAAAAAATTCACAAAAATGTATCCGTTCATTGGATAATAAGAATTGAAAACGGAGGGGAAATATCATTATGAAATGAATGTTTTTCTCAAATACTCGTTGGTCAACAATTATTGGCACCACTATTGTGCCAATAATTGTGACCAACGAGGAAGTATATTCCCATTCATATTCACAAGTTTTGTGCACTTTCCAGCATGATTATAAACATGAAGTCATCCAGCTCTGGCTTCCTGTTTCAACAGAAATATAAAAGGGGGAAAACAAAGCCCAAATTCTCCTTTAATCATCCATCACAATGAAAAAAACCAAAGAATATATTTTGATGTGTGCAGCAAAAGATAATTGAGCTTCACAAAATTGGTGAAGTGGCTTAAGAAAAGAGCTAGAGCAGTTGAAGATTGCCCATTTCCAACATCAGGGCAATAATTAAGAGTTTCCAAACAACAGAAAACTGTTACGAAACTGCCTGGAAGAGGATGTGTGTCTATATCGTCCTAATGTGGAGGTGATAAGGAGAGTTGAGTAGCTAAAGACTCTCCAGGGGTCACAGCTGGAGAATTGCAGAAAATAGTTGAGTCTCTGGTTCAGAAAACCTTTAAAAAAATGTCAGACAGCATGTTTATTGGGAGGGTGTACAATTTAAAATTCTCCCTAGCTCATTCAAAAAACAAACTCCAGCATATTCAGTTATCAGACACTGACTGGAACTTCACAGGGGAATGGCTTCTATGATCAGATGAAACTAAAGAATGAGCTTTTTAGCAGCAAACACTCAAGATGGGTTTGATGAACACAGAGAAAAAAAGTGCCCCATGTGTACAATGAAATATACTGCTGTATTTTTGATGTTGTGTGTCTATATTTCTGCTGGAGGTCCTGGACATTTTGTTTAGACACATGCATCTTTGATTCTATCAAATATCAACAGATAAAAAATCAGTAAGTGACTGACTCTGTTAGAAATTTTATAAATGGGCCAGGTTTGGGATCTTCCAAACCCTACAACAATAAACCCCAAACACAAACCTCAAAAACAACACAGAAAATGGGTCATGAGCTCAGAACCACGCTTCTGCTATAGCCATTCCCGTCCTCTGACCTGAACCCTATGGCTACTGAGAGGAGTGAACTGAAGAGGAGAAGCTGGGAATATGAAGGGTCTGGAGTGATTCTGGATGAAGGAATGGTCTCTGATCTCTTTGTCAGGTGTTCTCTAACCTCATCAGGCATTATAGGAGAACATTTAGAGCTGTTAAACGGGCAAATGAAGGTTTCAAAAAAGTATTGAATAAAGGGGGCCATTAATTTTGGCCAGTGTGTATTGGAGAAAAAACATTTATTTCATAATGATATTTCCCCCCATTTTAAATTCCTATTATCCAATGAAAGGATACATTTTTTGTGCATTTTTTAAATAAAAGACCAAAAGGATTAACAATGCAGATTAATTTTCACAGCCTTTTTTGATCATGTTTTCCAAGGGGGCCAATTTTTGGCCACAACTTGTAAGTTCACTGTTATCGGTCCACACTCACAACTCAATATTGAGTTACACATATTCTAACTGATAAATAAAATCAATTGTACTATTTCAGTTGGTATACAATAATTTTTTATAACACAAATTAATATATTTGGCACACAAAGTGAGACATTCTCATTCACCATTTAATTAACTGTTTAATTAACATCATTCTGCCTTACAACTTCTGTTGTAAGTCATGTGGAACAAGATAATTGTAAGAGAAGACATTTTATTCAAAACTTTAGCTCTCTTAAAACACCTTATAGTGTTATAATAAACTGTCGTGAGCTAGATTAAGCTTTTTAATCTATGCAAATCAAACTATCACTCTAATGTATAATAATGTTTTTTGTTTTTCTTATTTATGAATATGAATTTAATTCAAACTACGAAGTTTTGTGTGATTTTCTTTTGAATATAAGGCTTGGATGTTCTCATGTAATGAGTTGGGTATTTGAGGATTTTTGTTGTTTATGTTGTAGGTAATCTCAGATTTTGATATGACTCTCACCAGGTTCGCGCCTGGCAATGGCAAACGCTGCCCTACATCCCATAGTAAGTACAACAATTACTAATATTGCCTTTAGTTTTGCTGAGCTAGTTGTCCACCAATCAATTAGCCAGTTAGTGAGGTTTAAGGTTTTTTTGTGTGTGTGTGTTTTGACAGCATGCTGAGTGTTTAGCTGTTCGACTGTTTGCACATGCAGTACAACTATCTGTGTAATGCTGCATCTTTTAAAATTCATTCATTTGAAATCTTTACATCCATAGACATTCAGAGAGTTGTCTTTGGTCAGAGGTTTTTTTGTTTAGTTGATTTTTGCAACAAACGTGTACTTTTGCAGGTCCCTATGACTAAAATTAAGCACAGAATGCTAGATTTTAAGGTTGTAAGAATTTAACGAGCTTTCTCTTTTAACATAAATATGTAAATCTAACCTAAATGAATGCTGTTGAAACGACTGAAAGCTGGTAAATAACCTACAGAAAATTAATCTGTGTTAAAAGAGTTGTTATCTTCTGTGGATTTCTCTTGTGTTGTTAAAAATTAGTTAATAAATTGTATGCTTTCAGATATTCTGGACAACAGCAAACTGATCAGTGAAGACTGCAAAGCCAAGGTGAGAAAGCAAATGTTTTACCTAATGAATATTTTAAGCTTACATTAGTTTTCACTCACAACTCTCTGTGCAACTTTAGATGTTGCACTGTTATGTGTTTGATGTGAAAATTCACAGATTTCCAACCACTTGAGTAAATAAAACAAAGTGTGTTATATTTTGTTACCTGTACCAAAATATCCCTGTTTATTTGTCAGTTCCAGGGGCTTTTGTGGAAAATTACAGATCATACTTCTGTTACCTGTCTGTTTTATTTCTGTTCATTTCTTTTCTGAAGCAGAAGTTTCATGCAATCCCTAATTGTCTTAAATGCATGTTTTATCTCAAACACTGATCATTTATTCTGTGTGCAGGTTTTACAGACATATCTTACCTTAATTTAGCACTGCATAAATTTCTTTTTGATGACCAGGACAGTCTTGAAAATTGTGAGGATGTTTTATGCAGCTAAAGAATCTTCTGGACACTACTACCCTATAGAGATCGATTCCACCGCTCAGTGGAAGAGAAGTTACCACTCATGGTTGAATGGTGAGATACAGTTACATCTACTCATTGCACAACATTCTCTCTCAACAGCGAACAGAAGGTGAGCCTATGAGGGTCCAAGTTTGACCATTATTTGTTATACGGGTTTAAAGGTGTATGTAGGAATGTGCCCAAAATATCGGACAATAATCGCTTTCAGCTGATAAAAGCAGTTATTTTGCACCATCAACCGATTGTTTAAAAACAGCCGATGATCAGAGCTGAAATCAACATGAATGAACATCAGAAGGGGTGTTGAAAGATACAGACCACTTACTGAAATGTATAATGTTAGCTATAAAAAAATATATAACGCTAGTACCAATAAAAAACACTAGAGGGAACCAAACACACCATGGTTAAAACCACACAATGAAATTCTTGCAAGGCTCCCTTTCATAAAATATACAAAAATACACGTGTACAAAAAAATATGCAAATACAAATATACACTGTGCAATGAACAAGGTAACAGTTTTTTTTAATGGGAGGTGAGATAATATTTGAAGGGTGTTTAGGAGTCATGATTTGTAAGTCTTTGTGTCCCTGATTTCATACTCCTACTGTACACCATTTCTCAGTTGGCAGAAGTGTGAAGAGACTTTTGTATATTGTCCTGATGATGTTGTTGGGCCCTCCTGATGACCCTGGTGCAGTAAATATCCTGAAGGGATGGGAAAGCTTCTCTACAAATTAACTGTGCCGTTTTTTTATTACATGCTGGAGAGCTTTCCTGTCTTGAACAAGTGCAGCTTCATACCACTCAGTGATTCAACTAGTGATCACACATTCAATTGTACATCTGTAAAAGTTGCTGAGGATTTTAGTTGTCATGCCAAATTTCCTTAACCTACTTAAAGGGGTCATATGATGCGATTTTAATTTTTCCTTTCTCTTTGGAGTGTTACAAGCTCTTGGTGCATAAAGAAGATCTGTACAGTTGCAAAGACTGAAGTCTCAAACCCAAAAAGATATTCTTTATAAAAGTGAAGACTCGTCCATGCCCTCCTAAAACACCTCGTTTAAACACGCCTTCACATGTCTACGTCACGATGTGGGAAGATTTGAATAATGCCGGCCAAATGTTCACGCAAAGAAAGAAGGCGTTACCTTTGATTCTCGCTGTTGCCACCAGCAACATGTGGTGGAGACGCTGTTTCGTTGTGAAAGTGAAAATCCTTTGTTTGGCCTTCTGAAAAAATACAAGACTAGAAATCGGTGGTTAAGTAGCATTTACAACACTGTTCCAGAACAGATCAACCCAAATATTCAGATGTGTGCAGCACATTTTCCTGGTCCTGGGAGAGAAGACTACAATGCTTCTGACTCACAGTCTGTAAGAACGTTTACATACGTAAAGGATTTGCCACTAATGATTCAAACGTGAGTTTTGAGCAGTGTAGAGCAGCGGTTCTCAATTCCAGTTCTCGCGCCCCCTGCTCTGTACAATTTGATGTCTCTCTCTTATTGCTTCAGACGTTTGTTCTATTCAAACGTAAAGTGCCCTGCGAAGTGGACATCACAGGATATTCCGCCATGATTCCAGTTTAAAGCAAACGTTTATGTTCCATTCAAAGTGCATTGAAGTGTGCGAGACGTGAATTTAAATTCTAATTATTAACAGAGGTATATGATGTCACACTTGTCCATGTGTGAAGACATTGCGCAGCGCAAATCCATGAATGAATGTTCCGAAGTGAGGTAAAACTTCAACAGATTTCCCCTGCTCAGGGAGAAGGAAGCAATGACCCTGTGTAGGGGACCAAGGTCAATGGGAACACAGTTCATGCATAGAGGTCACTTCTAACAAGCTGATTACTCTAAATCTGGTGTGTTGAACAAAGAGAGAGACGTGCAAAATATACAGAGCTGGGGGGCGCAAGGACTGGAATTCAGAACTGCTGGTGTAGAGTAGAGCTTGTTGTTTGTCGTTTCTCCGATCACAAATGCAGACATTGTTTTATGTTTACGCGGGCCGATGCAATTTAAACACAAACACATTTAAACACAGCATATAGCCTACTTTTCTTACATTAAAAGTAGGCTATCACAAACAATTTAAATTAAAACCACTGACAGAAACAGTTTGCTCTCATGCGTTTTCTTTTGCATTTACATCGTTATTACAAGCAATCCCGCGGGTCTTATAGAGCTTTGATTTGTCTACGCTCCACATTAATTATGATGTTGACTTGTTTATCTAAAAGTTTATCTAAAACTTTGCTGAAATTGAAATGGGTCCAAGGTGGCTGGAATGGTCCTTTTCAATGTTCCGATGACTAATCCTTCAAAACCACTTCATAACAGTTAGGGTGCAATCGGGCTATAATCATTCAGCCAGGATCTCAAATATGGATTATCTTTTGAAATATGTTTATAACAACAACTTTACATGGCTGCTCAATCTAATGTTAACTTAGAGAAATGTGTGCTGTTCAAGTTTCTGTGTGGAGTTTGAAAGCAGAGCCCTGCATGGGCCTCAAATTTAGTTCCTAGCCTGGCCCTGGCCCGAGACACTCCTAGCCCATGTCCGACAGCTAATAGTCATCTTTATTTATATAGCGCTTTAAAACAAAAAAGATGCGTCAAAGCAACTACCTGAACAAACATTAATTAGATTGGAAAAAACAGTGTCAATAATGCAAATGACAGTTGAAAGCAGTTCATCATTGAATTCAGTGATGTCATCATGCAGCTCGTTCAGTTTATTAAATAGTTATCTGTGCAATAATTTGCAATCAAAGTCAACCGATATCACTGTAAATGAAGTGTCCCCAACTAAGCAAGCCAGAGGCGACAGCGGCCAAGGAAAACAAAACTCCATCAGTGCAGAGAATGGAGGAAAAAAACCTTGGGAGAAACACAGGCTCAGTTCGGTGGGGCCAGTTCTTCTCCTCTGACACCAGACGAAACCAGCAGTTCAATTCCAGGCTGCAGCAAAGTCAGGTTTTTGTGCAGAAGAATCATCTGTTTCCTGTGGTCTTGTCCGGTGCGTCGTCTGAGACAAGGTTCTTACAGGGGATCTGTCTCTGGGGCCTCTAGTCCTGGTCTCGCTGTCTTTCCGGGCTGTAGAGGGTCCATTCTAGGTGCTGATTCCACCATCTGGGCTGGGATACGTACTGGATCCGGGTGACTGCAGGGACCCTCTGACTTGGGATACAGACTGGATCTGGTGGCCTTACGGTGACCTCGGAATAAGAGAGAAACAAGACTAATATGAGCGTAGATGCCATTCTTCTAACGATGTAGCAAGTACATCGGGTGTTATATGGGAAGTGTTCCGGTTCCGGTTTACCTAATTAATGCAGCCTAAAAATCCTAACGGATTTTGGATATTAGAAGTGTATTAGTATGTTCTGTGTAAGCCAGGTTAAAGAGATGGGTCTTTAATCTAGATTTAAAACTGCAAGAGTGTGTCTGCCTCCCGAACAAATGTTAGGTAGGTTATTCCAGAGTTTGGGCGCTAAATAGGAGAAGGATCTGCCGCCGCAGTTGACTTTGATATTCTAGGTATTATCAAATTGCCCAGAGTTTTGAGAACTTGTAGAGCGGGAAGTGGAGGACTATAATGGAACAAGAAGCTCGTGGCAAATACTGGAGGGTGCTAAACCAGTCTCAGGGCTTATAAGTAATAAGCAAGATCTTTTAAAATCTATACGTGTTTGATAGGGAGCCAGTGCAAGTTAGTGTTGACAGGACCGGGCTAATATGATCATACTTTTCCTGGTTGCTAGTAAGAACTCTAGCTGCTGCATTTTGGACTAACTGGAGATTTGTTTACCTAAGCGTGCAGGAAACAACCACCCGCAATAGAGACATTACCAAATAGTCTAACCTTGAGGTCATAAACGCCATGGATTAAAACATTTCTGCATTTGACCAATTGAGAGCATCAGGCCGTAATTTAGATATATTTTTTGAGATGGAAAAATGCAGTTTTACAAATGCTAGAAAACGTGGCTTTCTAAGGAAAAGTTTTGTTATCAAAATAGCACACCTAGGTTCCTAACTGTGACGAGAATTGACAGAGCAGCCATCAAGGCTAAGACAGCGTTTCTAGGTCATCACATGCAGAGCTTTTTAGGCCCTATAATTAACCACCTCTGTTTTTTTTTTTCAGAATTTAGCAGTAAAGAAATTACTCGTCATCCAGTTTTTTATATCGACTATGCATTTCCGTTAGTTCCAAAATTGGTATGTTTCGCCAGGCCGCGATGAAATATAGAGCTGAGTATAATCAGCATCAACAGTGAAAGCTACACCCGTTTCTGACGTTTCTAATCAGAATTACTATTCAGCCCGAACCCTATACCCTAGGCTCAGATCAGTGAGGCCTACTATCAGTCAGTTTCAAAAATAGTCCCAATTGAAAGAAAACAAGCCTGACCAAAAAGATTGATACCAATATTAGGTGATAATATTGCATAACAAGATTTATAAGCTGTTTATTTTTTCCGGTTATTGTAAGCAGTTATTTTTGACCGGGAACACCAGAAATGTTATAGGGATTTGAACACAACCTGAGGGTTAAACATTAAACCTAGATAAATGTGCACTATATCCAATAGTTTGTGTGGAGAGTGGAAGCTAAAGCACGCTTTCCAGGACATGGAGGTGCCAGCGTGATCACTTGCAATTTTTTTTTTCAGTGAAAACAACTTAAAATACGCCATCATTTTTGCTCATAAAGGTAAGAATAATGCATCATTTGGGACTGTAAAGGGTCTACTTTTATTTGTGTGCACTCATAATGTCAACAAAACATGATGCGCTTTCTGCCATCTCGGTCTTCAACAGGAGCGCTTCACAAAAATGAACCGAAACTCGGCGAATACATGCCTCACAGATATGACAAATATATCTATAGAAAGCTTTAAACTACTACTTAACAAAATCAAATCAAAAACTCTTTCATCATGATCATAATCCGTAGAGATCCTCTTTTCTGTAAAAGCGTGACTAATGATGAGATGGCGAGTCAGGATCAACAGCATCATCCTTGGTCATTTCTTTTGCTAGTGCTTTGCGGCAAGCTATTGTCTATTGCGTGCATTTGAATGAAGAACTCTTCAGCTGTGCTGACGGCACGCTCTCTGCTGCTGGACACTAAACACCGTCGAGCCGCACTTGACAGTCGCACTTGACAGCACGGTCCATCTGGTGTGGCAAAATGGCTCTTTGTGCGCCTCGAGCTACGTTTCATTTACATGTACAAAAATTGTACATGTAATTGTACACAAAAATACCTACAAAAAAGTGTCTTGGTACGAAATTTGAATCCCAACAGGAAGTCGGTTATTTTGAATTTTCTCTGCAAAATTTTTGTTGTTTTTGCCATTTTCAGGGGTTGTACTTTTACGAACTCCTCCTAGAGATTTATTCAGATCAACACCAAACTTGGTCAGTGTAATCTTAAGGCCTTTGCAATGTTAAATTGCGAAGATCTTGAGGTTTCGTTGAAGGGCGTGTCTGTGGCAGCCTTACAAATTTCGATGTTTCGCCATGAGACAAGGAAGTTGCTATAACTCAGACATACAATGTCCAATCTGCCTCAACCTTCACATGTTTGATAAGACTCCTTACCCTGAACATAATCTACATGCCAATTATTCAATAGTCTCGCTATAGCGCCACCTGCTGTCAACAGGAAGTGACCATTTTTTTACGCGCTGTAACGAGCTACTCCTAGAGATTTTATGACACTTTATAATTTATGCCTTTTTTTTTTGGTCAGTCTAATCTAAAGGCCTTTGCGATGTTGATTTTTGAATTTTTTGAGTTTTTAGTTTTAGTTTGTGTGTATGGCACCGTGACAAAGTTCAATGTCTCGCCACGGGAATAGAGAGTTGTTGTAACTTGTTGTTGTTGTTATGTAGGCATAAATTATGATCTATCTTTTCCAAACTTCACATGTTCGAAAAGAGTCTTGGCCTGAACACATCTGAAGGTCAATATTCCACTATAGTCAATCGATAGCGCCACACTGCTTGCAACAGGAATGGTTTGTTTTTAGACTAACATGTAACTGTCCAATCTGCACCAAACTTCAAATTATTTGGAAAGAGTCATGGCCCTGAACAGTGGTGACGAAGTACACAAATCAAGTACTTGAGTAAAAGTACAGATAAGTATAATAAAATAATACTCCAGTAGGAGTAAAAGTACTTTTTCAATTTTACTCGAGTGAAAGTACAAAAGTACTCGATTTTTTTTTTAGTTTATAAGTAAAAAAGTACTGATAGAATAGATTATTTTGCAGTTTTATATAGGCTGGCTACTAATTTTTATGAGCACAAATTTTTTTTTTATAATAAAATTCCACTGCTCAAAAATACCTGGAATTTTCTCAAAATAACCACTACTGGAGTCAAGATATATTTTTGGTTGTTGATATATGGACTCTATGTTGATGAGAGTGATGTAGTAATGTTCACTGTGAAGCTTACACTCGCGATGTACTGATTGGGAGAAAACAGATTTGTGACCCTGGACCCAAAACCATAAGGGTCAATTTTTGATAATTGAGATTTAGGCATCATCCGAAAGCTGATTAAATAACGCTTTCCATTGATGTGTTTTGTTTGTTAGGAAAGG
Organism: Cyprinus carpio; assembly: GCF_018340385.1. Classification (NCBI taxonomy): domain Eukaryota; kingdom Metazoa; phylum Chordata; class Actinopteri; order Cypriniformes; family Cyprinidae; genus Cyprinus; species Cyprinus carpio. The sequence continues at coordinate 6,198,518 of NC_056615.1, forward strand.
ATGATATTCTGTCTGAGATACAACAATATTGGAAAATCTGGGAATCTGAGTGGTGCAAAAAAATTCAAAACACTGAGAAACATCACCTTTAAACTTGTCTAAATGACTTTCTTAGCAATGCGTATTACTAATCAAAAATTAAGTTTTGATATATTTTACAGTAGGAAATTTAGAAAAATATCTTCATGGAACATGATCTTTACTTAATACCTAATGATTTTTTGCCATAAAAGACTAAAAATTAATCATTTTGACCATACAATTGTATTTTTGGCTATTGCTACAAATATACCCCAGCGCCTTCAGACTGCTTTTGTGCTCCAGGGTCACATTTTGATCATCAGATTTTCACCAGTAAGAAAAAAAGTGGTTTTAAAATTTGTTGTTTTGCAGAACATCACAGTATATGTGACATGAGAATAAAGCCTGAAGTTAGGAAGAACATTTTCTCAAACCTTGTCTGTGGTGTAAAAACACTCCTGGCCAAATACTCCCAGAGGGCATCACTTCCCACTTTGATAATTACAGTAGTTACCATGTTCTGAACTTCACAGCCTTTCTTTTTCCCCCAGACATAATATATCTAGGTGGTTGAATAAAAATATTTGGACTTTATTTTTAAAAATAACCTCAACTTAGCACCAGCAAGCTTGTAAGCTAGACAGTTAGCATCAGCTACCAATATTTACTTATTTTCAGTATGGTTATGAAATAGAACATTCATATCTGTTACTTGGGTGGTTAATTCAAACAATATAAAGTTTATACTGTTGATAAACAATATAAAAAAGACATCACGTAGGGAATAAATGCGTAACATTTTAAATACAACTGTTAATGTTATGGCAGCGGGAATTTGAACGGGCATTAGTTATTTTATTAATCGGTGTAATGTTAATGTTTTGTTTTTTGAACTAAAAGGCACAGATGCTGATGTGTTTGCATCAAGCATTTCAGTGGGCTTAAATAGATCACCCTTTACAGAAGATTTAGTTTCACAAACAACTGACAATTTTGACCTAAAATATGATTTTTCAGTTCAAAAATTAATCTCAAAATTCCGCGCAGCTCCAGATCTCCCGGTTGTGAATTGAGTTCACTAGAGACTCGCACTAAACGGTTCATTTGAATCAGTGAGTTGTCGACTCGAGAACAGCTGCAATCAGATCATTCTAATTCGTAAATGAATCGTTTGGTGCGATTTGCGAACCGATTTAAAAGGTTCATTAAAAAGAATCAGTTCGTTTCTTTGAATCAGACACCACTTTCTGCGTCTCAGAGCACGTGAATATTATAAGGGAGTAACGATATGTTTTATGAAATGTAGTTAAGTAAAAAGTACGATCTTATGCTTTGGATGTAGTGAAGTAAAAGTAAAAGTTAATTAAAATAAAACTACTCCAAGTAAAGTACCAGATACTTGAAAAATGTACTTAAGTACAGTAACGAAGTAAAGCTAACTCCGTTACTGTCCACCACTGGGCCTGAAAGACATCTAAAAGGCATATTTCTCACCGTTTGCTGTTTTTACTAAAGCCACCCGCTGGTGGTGAGCCCGAACCAGGTGGGCCCTTTCATCGCTGCTTGCAGCTTTAATTTTTTGTTGTTGTTGTTTTATTTTTTTTATTTTTTTTCTTCATGATTATTTTACTTTCTTTTATGTAAAGCACTTTGAATTAATGTTGTGTATGAATTGTGTTGCCTTGCCTTGACTTTAACTATGACGTGAAAATTGGTCTGAAGCCCAGTCCTAGGGGCGTAAAAAGTCGGGGCCCTGAAATGCAGGGCTCTAAGATGAGTAGTGTGCTCACTGCAGGACAGATTGACGCGACAGTGTGGTCACTTGCTCTTAATGACAATTTTGGTCATACAGATAAGAATTATGCATCTTTTGAATCTGTAAAGACTCTACGTTTATTTGTGTGCACTCACAATAACAACAAAATATAACTTTTGTAAAATAATGAAAGAGTGCAAAACTTGGATACACTGTATATACATGGCTTACAGACATGAAAAAATATATCTATGGAGAGTGAAAAAAAAAATTCTAATGGAAACATATTCTCAGATTATGTAGTCCGTATGAAAAATGCATACAGGTGCAGCAGTACTGCGGAGATGGCGAGCACTAGTTTATCAATTTATTTGAATGTTACTTTTCTTACTGTTTTTCTCTGACACATTCATAATCATTACTTCTGCCGGTGTGCTGTGGCAAGTTATTTGGGTGCTTGAGTGCTTATTAGGCACTTAAAGGCTTATTATTATTTAAATGGTTTATTAATTAAATGTGTGATTAGTCAACTAATTTTTTGACCAGAAAAATCTTTAGGCAGGGGCCCTGTCCCAGCCCTACCAGCCATGACAAGTACAGCATCTGTATGCTGATGACTCTGTGCAGAATCCCCAGCGCAGTCACATGATCGCTCTCAGCCAGCAGGAACACAGTGCTGAACTGTCTTGGTAAATAAACAGATCTGCACTTCTCCATCAAAAATTCAATGTCTAAAGAAACAACGTACACATCCCCACATCATCTATCATTGACGTACATGCAGACACCACCTCTGGTCTTCCCCACATTAAATGGTGTGTGTGTGGAGCAGGAGAGCTGAATCTGCACTTTTTTCACGAGCCAGGTTTCCATGATAATTGGAGGGCGCCATTCCCTTACCCTCACTCTGGATTGTAATTCTGGTTCTCAGCACGTCCATCTTATTTTTGAGTGAGTGGACATTAGATAGCAGCATAGGAAGCAGTGGTCGTGCACCTCTAGCCTTTAGCCTGGCATGTATTCCACCTTTTCTACCTTGTCATTGCCTTGGACACACTGTTTGTTGGCTGCGCCACTCATGGGAGGCCGGTGCTGCCATGTCTTGCTGGCTGGTGTTGGTTGGGTCCAGTCGTAGTAGAAAGTCACAGTCCAAAAGGTGATTTTTATGTTTGTGATGTACTTTGCCGATGTCCAAAAGTTCTTCCCTACATTGTCTTCCTGTCGCCTGTGTAAATTGTGCATTTAAGACACATAACACTAATACATATAAAAAATTGCTCTTGGTATCGAGAGAGCGAAACGGACACATCAGCCACGTTTGACACCTCAGTTAGAATTTTTCACGTCAAATGTGATAAGATCTTTCCGTTTTATTTACATTACTTTTAAACATTTTGAGACTTGAATGTGTGAGTAAACGTGGTTGTCAGTCTCAAACACTGACAGTTTGAATAGCCAAAAAAAAAAGCCCAAACAGGTTAGGTGTGTAGTAATCCAAAAAAGCCAAATAAGGCCCATACACTATAATGCTGAATGAAGCAAAAATTCTCCTTTACACTTTTACCTGAAACATTTTGTTTTTGTTTGTTGTTGTACTTTTTCAGTAAAACTGCAGTTTTATCTTTATCTTTAGCCTGTTTGTTTTTTCACCAATTGCAAGTTGTCATTCATTCATTGTAAGTGTGTGTGTGTGTGTGTGTGCAGGTGGACTAAAGCTCATGAGCTTCTTGTGCAGCAGAAGATCATTAAGGATCGCTTGGCACTAGTTGTGAGAGAGTCTGAAGCCAAGCTGAGGTAGGATCATTTACAAAACTATTTTGTGTTGTAGTGGATGATGATATCACTAATAATGACGGTCTGATCATGTGTTTGTCAGGGATGGCTACCAGCAGTTCTTTGATCATCTCCATCAGTTGTCTGTTCCTCTGCTGATCTTCTCTGCTGGAATTGGGGATGTGTTAGAGGAAGTGATCAGACAAGCTGGAGTGTTCCATCCTAATGTTAAAGTCTTCTCCAATTACATGGACTTTGACGAGTCTGTAAGTTTCATTATAAACATCTGTCTCATTTTTGTCAAAATAATTCACTGATATGGATCAAATGATTTTCAGCACATTTCTTCTTTAGTTTTAATTTCTATTTTGGCTGTTTAATTTCTGATATTGAATAGTCATTTATATGTTGCGCAGGCCTAACAATTTGTGAGATCAAAAATATTGTTTTACAATTAACCTTGTACACACGAGGGTTTGATAACTTGTTACATGCACAGAGCATATTTAAAACTTTATTTAACATAATCTAGCTTCCGCTAACTGTTGTTCATGCATTTCCGAGGGAGTTTCATTCTAGCAGATGACGTAGGACGAAGGCGTAGCGTAAGCTCTGGTAAGAATACACTAGTCTCATGAAAACCAAGTTTTGTCTTTAGCAAAGGAAAACCAGTTTCCTCTTGGCTTATATCGAAATCCTTGTATACTTTTCTAAACAAAATCTCGTTTAGTTCTTCTAATTCGTGACCGGTGTTTTGTTTTGCTCTCTCCACTGTGCATCCGCATGAAACCACTCTCTCGTGAACACAAGTACAACAGTTACCGGAAGCTAGAGATTACGGTTTATAAAACTTTTAATATTTTTCTTGCATCTATTCACATCAGAAGGTCATGAGCCATGTGGAGGGCTTTTTTATATGACGGATGGAATCTTGCATCTATTCACCTCAGAAGGTCATTATTCACTCCCCAGAGCCATGTGGAGTAAGAACCCGGATGGAATTTCTTAATGTAACTCCAATTGTATTTGTCTGAAAGAAGAAAGTCATATACACCTATAGTCGCGCCGGCACCAGTGAAGTCATGCAGTAAGCGTGCTGCTAATTCAGTTTTAATGTGAGCCTAGATGAGGTATTAAGTGCATGGCACTGCAAACTGCATTTTACAGAGTTTAATGTAGCAATGTGGTTGCTCAGTTTTTCTAGATCTGTTTTCCCTTGAAACTTGTTCTAGCCAATTTAAAATCAGTGTTGCCAAGACTAAAGAATTAATTGTGTACAAAACGAGATGTGATGATGTGAGCCGATTTCACTTGAGAGTCAAGTTGAAATTGTGGAAAATTTTTAGCATCTTGGGTTCAATTCAGGATTCTCAGTTGAGTTTTGCTAATAATTCAGAGTGAGTTTTTAAAAGATGCTCTCAGCAACTTTTCCTTCTCAGACAGCTCAGTGGTCATAGTGTTAGTAAGCACATTTTGATACTTGTGTATATTGTCGAGAGTGAAAAAGACCTTTCATCTATCTGCCTGGTATGAGCATCTAAATTGCAGACTCAAGAACAAACTTTCCAGAATTGTATCCATGGCAAATTAAATAATTGGCAGGCCTCAGAACTAATTAATACAACTTTATGTAGAAAGGACAAAGATGAAGGTGAGCGTTATTCTTGCAGTTCTCATCTTCTTTTCAGCCAGTTTGAGTCTTTGAAGTCAGGTAGAACTTTTAGAGTTCCTCTATTAAATAAAAATGTGTTTGAGGTCCTTTATCCCAAATGCAAGTAAAATCATTAATTCAACAAGTGTTCAGTCAAACAGTACGTAAGGCATGAACTGTATCTTTTTATTCTCTTTTATGTAATATGTGTAACGTGACTAGTGATTGTGATTCTATTTTATTACAGGTGCATCTCAATTATTTAGAATTTAGTGTGAAGTTTAATTTATTTCAGTAATCAACTCAAATTGTGAAACTCGTGTATTAAATAAATTCAATGCACACAGACTGAAGTAGTTTAAGTATTTGGTTCTTTTAATTGTGATGATTTTGGCTCACATTTAACAAAAACCCACCAATTCACCACCAGTCTCAACAAATTAGAATATGGTGACATGCCAATCAGCTAATCAACTCAAAACACCTGCAAAGGTTTCCTGAGCCTTCAAAATGGTCTCTCAGTTTGGTTCACTAGGCTACACTATCATGGGGATGCTGCTGATCTGACAGTTGTCCAGAAGACAATCATTGACACCCTTCACAAGGAGGGTAAGCCACAAACATTCATTGCCAAAGAAGCTGGCTATTCACAGAGTGCTGTATCCAAGCATGTTAACAGAAAGTTGAGTGGAAGGAAAAAGTGTGGAAGAAAAAGATGCACAACCAACCGAGAGAACCGCAGCCTTATGAGGATTGTCAGGCAAAATCGATTCAAGAATTTGAGTGAACTTCACAAGGAATGGACTGAGGCTGGGGTCAAGGCATCAAGAGCACCACACACAGACGTGTCAAGGAATTTGGATACAGCTGTCATATTCCTCTTGTTAAGCCACTCCTGAGGCGTCTTACCTGGGCTAAGGAGAAGAAGAACTGGACTGTTGCCCAGTGGTCCAAAGTCCTCTTTTCAGATGAGAGCAAGTTTTGTATTTCATTTGGAAAACAAGGTCCTAGAGTCTGGAGGAAGGGTGGAGAAGCTCATAGCCCAAGTTTCTTGAAGTCCAGTGTTAAGTTTTCACAGTCTGTGATGATTTGGGGTGCAATGTCATCTGCTGGTGTTGGTCCATTGTGTTTTTTGAAAACCAAAGTCACTGCACCCATTTACCAAGAAATTTTGGAGCACTTCATGCTTCTTTCTGCTGACCAGCTTTTTGAAGATGCTGATTTCATTTTCCAGCAGGATTTGGCACCTGCCCACACTGCCAAAAGCACCAAAAGTTGGATAAATGACCGTGGTGTTTGTGTGTTTGACTGGCCAGCAAACTCACCAGACCTGAACCCCAGAGAGAAATCTGTGGGGTATTGTCAAGAGGAAAATGAGAAACAAGAGACCAAAAAATGCAGATGAGTTGAAAGCCACTTTCAAAGAAACCTGGGCTTCCATACCACCTCAGCAGTGCCATAAACTGATCACCTCCATGCCACGCTGAATTGAGGCAGTAATTAAAGCAAAAGGAACCCCTACCAACTATTGAGTACATGTACAGTAAATGAACATACTTTCCAGAAGGCCAACAATTCACTAAAAATGTTTTGTTGTATTGGTCTTATAAAGTATTCTAATTTGTTGAATATGGTGAATTGGTGGGTTTTTGTTAAATGTGAGCCAAAATCATCACAATTAAAAGAACCAAAGACTTAAACTACTTCAGTCTGTGTGCATTGAATTTATTTAATTCAAGAGTTTCACAATTTGAGTTGAATTACTGAAATAAATGAACTTTTCCACAACATTCTAATTTATTGAGATGCACTTATATGCTTACTCTTACTAATTCTGTTGTGCTGGTGAGCCAAAGACAATTTTCCACTCAGGTGGACAATAAAGTTATACAATCCAATAAAACGTTAAAGAATACGCAGTACTTATTAAAAGAATTGCCCCTTTATTTACATATATGAACACAGAAAACCACTGTTAACAGGTTAATGTAACATTTCTCATTTCATGGCTAGTAAAATAATGGCAATTTACTCTCTGTATAATATTGAACATGGTTCTTCTCAGAGTAGCGCGGCCACACATTGAATCTTGTTTTGTCAGTGTTAATGCACAATACTGCCACCTGGGAGGTCAGCCAGGTACTGGTGCTGGAGTATTTGCATGTCGTGTTATCCTAAGAGTCCTGTTCATTTTAAATATTGTGGCTATCGCCAATATTTTGTCAAGCAAGGCACCGAACCCCCAACTGCTCCCTGGGTGCCTCAACATAAATGGCTGCCCACTGCTCCGGGTGTGTGTTCATGGTGTGTGTGTGCACTTTGGATGGGTTAAATGCAGAGCACCAATTCTGAGTATACTTGAGCCTCTTTTTGTGCTTTTAACAGGGTGTTTTGCGGGCATTTAAAGGAGAGCTGATTCACATCTACAACAAACGGGAAGGAGCTCTACTCAATACTGAACACTTCAAGGAACTCCAGAGCCGATCTAATGTCCTCCTGCTTGGAGATTCTCTTGGGGATCTCAACATGGCTGATGGAGTCATGGACTTACAAAACATCCTGAAGATCGGATATCTCAATGATAAGGTAAATCCAGAGTAAAAGCAGGACAGCACATGGAAAAAAAAGGAAAGAAACACTAATGAATTTGTTTTCACCCTAGGTGGATGAGAGGAGACAGTCATACTTAGACTCCTATGATATTATTCTGGAGAAAGATGAAACCATGGATGTTCCTAATGCCATCTTACAATACATTACAGGACAATGAACATAGACCTAAGATCTCCAAGATAAGGATGGACTCAGTGATTTTATTTTCTGTGTGTTGGAATATTATTCTGTTGTTTTTCTTCTACATGATCTGGATTGTCTGTATTGTTCCATCTGCGCACAGTTGAGAAGGACCTCAAAGACACCAACTTGTTATCTCCAATTTAGATAGCGTCGTTAATCAGGGATTATGGTTTTACACATCTTTCTCTCACTGAAGGTCAAAAAATAAATACGTTTTTTTTAAGGGAGGTGTCATGATGTTAATTGTGTATTTACCAAGTCGGTACATTTATGTAAAGGTGGCAAAAGGGTAACTTGTCTGCCTCTACCCTAAAAACATTTAATGGCATGTCTTGTTTTAAAAAAATGGAAAAAATAAAAGAATAGAACAAGAAGTTAAATACTGATTCTAAGTTATATTTGTCAAAATTTATAAAGTAAAAAAAGTTTTCTTAGACCAGATGTTAAACCAATATTTGTCACAGCCAACTGATTTGTATAGAGTTAGGTCCAGTAAATGCATTTAACAGGTTTCAGAGAAAGAGCATGAAGTGAGCCAGATCAGTTGCTATAGGGTTACTGTAATGGTTGTCCTGGTGGGTGAACTGCTAGTATTGATGTAATGGATGGAAAATCCAAGAATCTATAGAAGAACGTTTTGCTTGTTTCAAATTTTCTTTTTTCTATTATGCACCCAGTAGGGCTGTGCAAAAACTCGAATACGATTTTCATGCGCATCTCTTTAGTAAAGACGCTCCTGTAATTAGTAGTATATCTCCAGCACGTGCGTTCAGATCAGGGTTGCCAGGTTTTCACAACAAATCCTCCCCAGTCGCTTCTCAAACTAGTCCAAAACTAGCCCAATCGCGTTTCCAGGAGGTTCCCCGATAAAAAATTGCATCCCGGATCTTTAAAATATACTTTTTTTTTGGCAGGGTTTCCTTGGTAATATTATTCACATTTTAGGCGCTAAATATATCACGTTATTGGTATTGGGGTCGCTTCAAACCCGTGAACGTGAAAAACGACCACAGACTTGGCAACACTGGTTGGCATTTACTACACAGAGCCGTAATTCACTGACAATCTACTCACAAAATCGATTTTAAAATCGCAGGCGATTCTTTGTCGATTTTGAAAGCGATTTTGTGTAGCTTGTCGGTGGACTACGGCTCTGTGTAGTAAATGCCCGCTCCACCTGAACCAGTGTTTGCCAAGTCTGTGTTGTTGTTTTTCATGTCCGCGGGTTGAAGCGACCCCAATACAAATAACGTGATATTTAGCCCCTAAAATGACTGATTTACCAAGGCAACCCTGCCAAAAAACGTATATTTTAACCCCGGGATGCAGTTTTTATCGGGGAACCTCCTGGAAACGTGATTGGGCTAGTTTTGGACTAGTTTTGAGAAGCAACTGGGCAGGATTTGTTGTGAAAACCTGGCAACCCTGATCTTTACGCACGTGTTGGAGATGTACTACTAATTACAGGAGCGTCTTTACTGATGAGATGCGCATGAAAATCGTATTCGATTTTTTGCACAGCCCTAGCACCCAGCATGAACTACAAATAGAACAACAGTAATAGAAACATAAACTTAGAGCATAGTGTAAGGGTGGTTTCCTTACAGTGGTTCAGGCTGTAGGATTGCCGAATGACTAAAGAAACGTTATCCGCACGATGGTATAAAACTGCATTTCTTGTCCATTACCACCCACTGCCAGTTATACCACGTCGGAAATAAGCGTGGTTAGAATAGCTAAATATGTGGGAGAGTGTTGCTATTGAGTGACTAAATTATTACAATAATACAATTTTGTAATGATCATTCATTTATTTACTTTTATCTGCTATCAGACTTATAATGCATTGTTTTGGGTTGCATCTTGCTTTGAACTTAACGACAGAACCTTGTTAATAAAACATCATTTAAATTATATTCATAATTGTGACCAAGCAGTCGGTTTACAGTGTCTACCAGTGTAACATGTTTACATCTACCAATGGCTTCATACAGTGCACACACACATTGAGTTTTATGTGTTTTAAATAACTTTAATGTACTTGAAGTGAGCACCAAACACTAGGAGAATGCAAGTGTCAGATTGGGACTCTGTATCAGCAGATACTCAATTTAATGACTCGGACTGGATCAGGGGCACAAAAAACCCGATCGGGACATAGACGCTGCATAAAACAGCTATGTATAAACAAACCCATCGTTCAGTTACATTGATTATTTGATTAATGGACAGAAAAAAAAAGAAACAGAAAGGTCACATATTGTAACACATCTTCCAATGTAATCTCTGAAATGTATTTTTGTACAGAACATTACCCATTACTGAACCCATGGATCCCAGCATCAAGCTGACATTGTCAGCCAATTACAACTTGAATTACAAAAATCATACTCAAAAAACAAAAACCTGTTGTCCTCACAGCTCCTCATGTTTAGGCACGTCATTATCCTCGTTTACATTGATGTTCAGTTCGTCTTCAGTTATCTTGCCATCTGCATTGCGATCTTGCTTTTTGAACATGTCCCCTAGGATAACATCACTGTCTATTCCTGGATGGAGGCGGCCCCTGCCTTCAGCCACCTGCAGCTTAATGAATGCTGAAAACTGCAGAAGAAAACAACAAAAACCAATTGGTGATCAGATGTGACAAACAGTACAAGCATGTCATATTAGTCTCATAATGTAGGTCTGAATATTTGATTAGTGACATACTTCTTTGCACATATCAAAGAAAGGGGATGGAGATTCAGATGGAAATGCTAAATAATGATGGTTGCTGTTGAATTTTGTTACTTTTACGACAAGAAAAGTAGAGGTCCCTCATGAGCTGCAGGTACATATATTTACATGTGGTAACACTTCATTTTAAGGTCCAATTATTCCTTTATTAACTTCTATGCATGCATATAACTAGCATTTGGCTGTTTATTAATACTTTGAAAGCATATATTAATGCCTTATTCTGCATGAACATATTTTAGATCCCTTAATATTACCACATACCTAACTTACTATTAATAAGCAGCAAATTAGGAATTTGAATTTGTGGTTAATTCTTAAATTAAAATGTGAACCTTTTTTGTCACTAGAGCATTGCTGCATATTCTTATACATATATATAGTTTACTAGAAACTATAATCTAATGGGTTTAGTTACAGTGAAATGCATTTATTAGGCATTTCTCTACAATTTACAAACTCATGAATTCCTGGAGAAAACATCAGGGAATATGAATGATTTGAACATGCAGTATAGACACAGCTGCTTTGACACATAACATGTCTTTATCTCAAAATTAAATAAATCCACTTCTCATAAAGAAACAAGAAGATTTGAAACACCAAATGAAATACCGGTTATAAAATATACATTCTTTATAATTTTCATACAACATCCATCATTCTTTCAAGAGGCCATATTTATATAAATTAAAATGAGATTAATCCTTTTTAGGGCTACTAAAGTGAATCCTTCTCTCCCTCTCTTTTGTTGATTCATTAATAATAAGGACAAAGACAACAACTAAATTAGTCTTGAAAACTTAAACTGAGAACTGAATGCACACGGATTCAATATACTGGCCATACTCTCAACAGTTTACATTCACTTAAGATGTAACCAGACGTGTTTGCATGAATACTCGTCAAAACGGATCATTTGAGATCATTTTGGTGTGTATTTGTTCATTAAGATGCGAAGGAGAACTGAATTCAGTAATTGTGCACTGTTTGAGAGGTGCTTTTGTGCAAAATTGGGCTGTGTGCACTCAGTAAAATGGACCAATTAAGTGCTCTTTCACATTGTCACACTTTCCAAATTTATTAATATGTCTACTCTTTCTCTTTCTCCCAGATACTGACATTTTTTATGTTTTATGAGCTGTGCAGCAATTGTATGCAAACTTGTGATTAGAGAGTTACAGTTCAAATGTATGCATTTACCCTCCTTCCCACGCAGGAGATTCGTTCTGACTGGATCTGCAGTCGTATCTCTCTAATATTTGGTCTCTCTTTTATGTATTGATGAAAATGCCAATAGATTTTCATCATTGTTTTTGTCATTCAAAAAGAGTTTTTATTTCATTATCATCTCGTTTTGGTCTGTGAAAAGATGTCTTTGATGAAATTCATGATGAAAATTTTTTTATCAATGAAATTTAAAACTGGTTGTAGAGCATTATTTGTGGTAAATCAAATAAATAATTTTAAATAAGATTAACAATGCTGTTCTGTGGTGAGAGACATCTAGAGGTGAATGAAGATCGTTGTGTAATATAAGCATGTGTAGAATACGGACTGTTAAATACAGAAAATAAAAATAAGTAAAATAAATTTAAACCCAAAAGTGGATCAGAGAAAATACAGTTTTAAAATGAAAGTCAAGCAAGAGAAGCTGATTTGCTACAAAAGCTACAAACAATCCCTAGCTTTATAAATAAAATGCAAAAATGTATTATAACAACAACAACGTTTCTCCTGAACATAGCACAAGTAAAGCTGGTGCCACACTAAACTCAGAACATCTCCGTCTGAATGGAGGGTGTCACATTTAGAAACCATTGTGGCTGATTGCCTTCCTCGTTCAGTGAGCCTGCAGAACTAACTGATAATATAAAGGGTGCACTTTCAGCCGTCTTGGTTTCCGTGAATATCTGTTCGAAACACGTCACGAAAAAAAAAAAAAAAACTCAGCGAATACTTGACACACAGAGATGAGAAATATATATATAGAATGCTTGGAGTGTCTATTTTTAAATAAGTCTTATAAAAAAAATAAAATTCTGTGATAAAGTAATCAGTATAAAACCATTGCAATGTCCAGTTTTCCCGTCTGTCTTCATTACACATCTCTAATGTGATCATCCTCATGCTCTTTATATGATAATCAGCCATGTGAGATGCACGAGCATGTAAACACCCACATCACCTCCGTACACAAAGCCAGTTCAGCTCGCCTACTTTTCGTTTCTGGAAGAAGACACACTGAGAGGAATAACCCAGAATTTAACTGACTGTTATGTAACTGCAAAGTAATCTGGTGACCAAAGTTTCGTTGTAGCAACCGGAAAAAAAATGAAAAGATTAAAGTCCCAGTTTCACAAACAGACTTCTCTAATTTCTTGTTTTAGTCATTTAAGTTTAAGTGAAGACCATAAAATTGCTTGATCTCAAAAAAGAATAACGAAGAATCGCAACTGAATGAGGGAAATGGCTGAGGGAAATATCAGTATCAGCAGTTGAATCAATGCAGTCACAGAGAGTGACAGTCAGGCTCCAGAAGTAAAAACTCTATTGATCCATAGGGAAAATGAGTTTTTAATGATAACTTAAAAAACCTTTAAAGACCTGTTCTTAGTTCACATCTGTTCACATTATTTCAGACATGCTTTATTTCTGTTTGCAGCAGAATACATGAAAAAAGTATTAGAATAAGAACACAAATATAGCCTTAAACTTGTTTGTAAATAGACTGGGTGATACATTTTCTGGCATGTTGATATCACAAGAATTCTCAGAAAACCAGGTGCTTTATAATTAATCAAATTTATTTTTAGATTAATGCTTTTAAAAACAATAACATTTTGTATGAGGCCCGCTCAGTTCTTAATTCATCTTTTTATATACTAAGAAGGAAATAGCTTCATTGACAGTAATAAGCAGACAGCAGAGAGCATACCTCTTCCAGCGGCACCTCCTGGTCTTGGTTCATGTCCATGGCAGGAAACAGCGGCTCAGGACTGTCCTGCAGCCAGATGAACAAAAAGCCCTCAGGAACACCCTTCTGCAGTTGTAGCAATTCCAGCTCAAACAGCAACACTGCATTACTGGGTACACCCGACGCTGCGGGAATGGAGAGAGAGACAGACAGAGGAGATCAGGGAAAACTGGCACATCTAATAGACCAAAACCTAGATTATATAATACTTTAAATAGTGAAAAGAAGCATGTTTTTGCAATCAGTTTGCAATCAGAATTTTAAACAGCTAAACTCCTGGAAAGTTTTCAGTTCAAGGAAAGTTCTGCTGGATGAGGACTGTAATCAAGGTAATGTTATTGAATTTTTTTGTACTTGTCAAAATCCATGCCCTGCGAGTGTTTTATAAAAGATTCTGGCTAAAGAAGTATGTGAGGGTCAGTGGTGTAACCCTTTGTGAATTTCTATAAAAATGGTTGTTAATTTATATTTTTGTTCTTTTATGTTTTTTGCATTGCAAGTATTTCCATTGTTAAAGAAAAATGTACATGTTCAGACATGTTCATGTCAGTAGTTTAGTTTATTTTAACATTACTGGTTGAAAAACAACTTAATTCCACCTCATGTGAGTTATGGCACCTGTGATTGGCCTGTGCTTATGTCAGTCAAGAGAGTGTATTTTTAATTTTTTTGGTTAAAGCAAGTGTGTATGTTATCAGCATGATAACAGATAATGTGGCATTAAATATAGTCTAAACTGTATTGATTGAGTGTTAAGTAGCATAGTATTCTGTTGTGGTCAACACAACGTGTTTTGGAAGAACTGTCAATTTTATGCCTGAATGCTGTTGCAGTGAATTTTAGGAAAGGAACTTTAATAAAGTTCATCACTTATGTCGGCAAATTTGAGAGCATCAAAGGTGATCTAAATGATTGCTGTGAACTGTTATTGCATTTGCATCCATATTGCATCCATTGATGTTGGGGGGTGGGGGGTCGTGCTTGTCATGTGACACAGCAGCCACGATAGCACTGTAAAACCTATATATGATATAGGCTTTTATTTTATTTATTTATTTATTTTTTCCTTTTTATTCGAAATATTCCCAAAAGTTTTTTTTATATTTTTAATTATGTTGTTTCTGTAATTTGTGTAGGTTTTTTATAATGTTTGCTATGAATATTTTTATGCCTATACTTTACTTTTGCCTCGTTGTACTGAGATCATCGCAATGCATTCTGGGATTAAAATTCTAAGTGTAGGATATAAATGTGTTGCTTCCCTGGATTTTTCAGAGCACATAATGAAAGCATACTTTTTCTGCAAATCTTTTTGAGCAGCCAACTGGAAACCTATTGAGGAGACTAGGTTTTGGAATAGTGCAATTATTTTGAAACACCGCTGCACAAACTGAATTGACATTCTAAAAAGTTTTTGAAGTTAAAATAAAAATAAATAAATTTATGCATTTAGCAGACGCTTTTATCCAAAGCGACTTACAGTGCATTCAGGCTATCAATTTTTACCTATCATGTGTTCCCGGGGGTTTATTTTGTTATATTTTTTATTTGTAAAATAAAATTCAAATAAAAAATTTAAAATAAAAAATTTAAAATAAAATTTATAAAATATTTTTAAATATTTTTTTTTTTTTTTTTTGTTATGTTTTATTTTGGGTTTATTAAGTTTATTTTGATTGTGCGTTTACTGACCTCCATTAGTGCCGTGTGCAAGGTGTGGCGGCACAGTGATCTCTCTCCTCTCTAACACACACATGCCCTGCAAACCTTCATCCAGACCGGCAATCAACTTCCCTTGACCTAACGTGACACGTGGGGGTTCTGGGTAGTCATCTCTGCAGATAATTCATTGCAATTTTTATTTGATTAAAGTGTGTTCTGCACACCTATTCATTGATAATCTTACTTATACCAAAAGATGTCAAGCAGATTTGTGAATCTTAGATACACCATGTTCGTCGGTCAATAGTCACCTTGTTAAATCAATAAATAACCACATAGTGCAAATGGAGAGCACTTACGAAGAGTAGAGACGTGTGCCGTCCAGCAGAGAACAGTTGTAGCGGTACATAATCAGGTCATTTGCAGCACTTATCAGGTTGCATTCAGCTGGTTTGTAGATCACTTTGATGTCCACTTGGTCTTTAGGGTTGTGAAAGTCAATGATATGCAGGTCAAAGATGAGCACGGCAGATCCTGGGATCAGCTCACCTGAGAATGCAGAGCAGATGAGAAAACACAGTCACATCCCCAGTCAAATTCAGTCATCTATAATGTTAAATAAACTAATCACAGTGAACTACTGCATGTACCATGTAAAATAACTTTATGCCTACAATGATCATTTTGCATTTTTATATCAGATAATTGAAAAAGTTAAACACAAGAATGCACTTTGTAACATTTCAGCATACTTATGTTGCATTATGTAAATTAAACGCTTCCAGTGCTTTTTTTTTCTTCTCTTCTAATTTCCTTCTGATAGTCACCTGATCCATTCTCTCCATAGGCCAGATGAGGCGGCACAGTGACTCGTCTCCACTCACCCACACAGACCCCCTGCAGGGCTTTGTCAATGCCAGCAATCACATAGCCCATGCCAATAAACGTGTTGTAAGTGCTGTTTCGAGAATAACTGAAGATGTTTTTGAAAAAAAAAAATTGTATTAAAGTTAGTAAAATATACAAAATTTGACGTTTTGGCAATCTCGTGAAATATAAATGAGCTGCATTTTGATAATGGCAACACTTGCAATACACTTTGTTATATGAAACCGTATCTTTTCCAGATGACAGACTGACCTGGAATCGAAGACAGTGCCGTCTTGAAAGGATCCATTATAATGGTAACGTATGAAATCTCCCACCACTGTCCTTCTCCGGCATGGCTGTGGGATCTTTTGAACCTCCACTTTCACATCATCCTTCACGTTAAACACGTCCACCAATAACACGTCAAAAATTAGAGTTGCATATGGAGGGACCTTTGTACCTAAGGGTGAAGTTCCTTTAGACTATGCTTCAAACAGATCACATTTTCTGAAGTCCAGGATCTCATAAAATATCAAATAAATTTGACTTCAAAAATACGGTCACACTTCACTTTTTAATGTTTTACACTTTATGAGTTTTATAGCTGTAAATGTATAATAATTTACAATAAAAGCAAATGTATAATAAGGTATGTATAACAAATGAACAAATATCAATCAATATATGTCATAAATCATGAAAGTAATTAATAATTATACCATATCCTTTGTCATCATAAGCCAGAAATGGTGGGATGATAATTGATCTCCTCTCCCCAACACACATGCCCAGAAGGCCTTCGTCCATGCCTTTGATGAGACTGCCCTGCCCCACATATGTGTCATATGTTGAGTTTCGAAGATTGCTGTGATAAGAATTTACAGGCAAAATAAAATAAAATAAATAAAAACTCATCATTACACTTTTTAATCTGGATTTGCTAATACATACTTTGTTTTATGTACTGCACTTTGGTTATCTTTGGCTGTTTTTAAATAGAAAATAAAATTGCATGTGTTTAGAAATAAATGTAATTTACCTTGCCATATAATAATTACATATATACAGTAGTCCCAAAAGTATTTGGACATTTTGAGCCACAATTAAAAATGGCAAGTGGCAAGTACATGCTTTACACTTGTTTAACTTTTACACATTTTTTACAAATATGAAATCATAAATACACTGCTCAGAAAATGAAGGGAACACTTAATCATCACAGTATAACACAAAGTCAATTCAACTTCAGGCCAGGGATATCAGTTCGTCCAGTCAGGACCGTGCTTAATAGGGTCTCGCAACGGAGTCAGAATTAGAATTAAATTGATACATTTATTTAGCAAGGATGCTTTAAATTGATCAAAAGTGACGATAAAGACACTTATAATGTTACAAAAAATCTATTTCAGATAATTTTTGTTTTTCTGAACTTTCTATTCATCAAAGAAACTTGAAATAATAATAATAATATTAATAATAATAATTATAAAAAAAATTGAGCAGCAAATCAGAATATTTGAATGATTTCTGAAGGATCATGTGACTGGGGTAATCATGCTAAAAAATTCAGCTTTGAAATCGCAGGAATAAATTACATTTTAAAATATATTCCAATAGAATACAGTTATTTTAAATAGTAAACATATTTCACAATATTACTGCTTTTGCTGTATTTTGGATATATATATATATCGAAGTGGTGTTGGGCCGCCTGGACCAAAAAATACCAGGGCCGTTTTTTTGTCCTAGTCCAGCCCTGGATAGGATGCACAAATGATTGCATTTTGTTCTCAACGAATTCTGTAGCGTGTGCTGGCAAAATGAGTCACAATGAGCAAATTTTCAAAAATGACCTTCAAAATTATGTACAATTGTTTGGAATCGGGTGAAAAATGACTGAGCTACACCCATTTGAAGATAACAGAGTCAGCAAAGTCAGTTTTGATATAAATCAAGTTAAAGTTTTCTGAAGGTTTAAAAGCAAAATCACAGAGAAATGTTGCATCTTTTCCTCCAAAAGCAGTTCAGTCAAGAGCAGTGAGTGATTCCCTCTTTTCTTTTATTGTTAGATTAACATTAATGAGAAAGATGACTTATGTTTTACATTAAGACCTACTGTACTGCACGGATCTAATATGTTACACATGAGATGTTTTTTCTGTAATTCTGTATGTATATGTGTTATGTGTTGGGATCGCGCACTGCTGGAAGAGCCATTATGTGCACACTGTGCGAGCGGAGAAAAGGTGCTCCTCTCAAAAACATACAAATAAAGATCATTTTAGATGTTATAATTTATTAATGTTATGATTATAATTTGGAGCATTGTTACACGCTGCACATTTTTCACTTTTTTTTTTTGCATGTAGTTCAAAATTAGCCTGTGCGCATTCACACTCATTTTGCCAGCATGGGTTGCACACAATGTATTTAAGTAAAGATTTTCAACTTGAATCTTTCATTCATACAGATCAAATTTAATTAATTAAAGCCCTATTTGCATGGGATTAGTATTATCTTGGAATCTTGTGTGATTTTGAAATTACCCCCCCCCCCCCCCCACACACACACACACATCTGAATTTCATGTGGTGCATTCGCATGGGTTAAGCGAAGCCTATGATTTTACTCAAATTTACTGACTTATCTCCCAGACACGATGTCAACGCTTTGAGAGTACCATTCTATGGTCCGGTTAGATGGATTTAAAAAAAAGAAACTAATATAGTCTCATGCGCTGTCATTTACATTTCACCAGCTTAAAATAATATCTCAAGCTTTTTGCTTGATTTATTTGTAACACATTAACATCAAAACCTTTTCAGCTTTCTCTTTCTGCAAATTGTATGGCGTAGTGATATGACAGCATCCAAAATTCTATCAAACACTGTAACACAGCTCCATTCTTCGCGAAAGATGGCTAAAAAGGCACACAGGAAACAAAAACCTCGAAAAATGATATACGACCTGCCAAACACTGGCCAAATCACAGAGATGCCGATTCACACGGGACTAATATTATCACAGGACCTTGGTGTTCGGTGAAAAATGGTAGGTCATTTGCAGGGGAATTTTTACTTTACATATTGCAGACATGGCCGATTCGCACAGACACAGACAACCTCCGCAATTATTACAAATGAGTGGAGGTCACCAGGTAATAATAATCCCCTGCGAATAGGGCTAAAGTGTTCCCTTAATGAGAACAGCACATATAATTAAAAACAAAGACTTTACCCCCCTCACCCATAAAAAAAAAAAAATAAAAAAAATAAAAAAAATATTTAAGTTTATTTTGGCCTACCTGGAATCAAATAGGTTTCCCACTAACAAAGATCCATTGTAATGATAACGGACAAAGTCACTGGGCATCACTGTCCTTTTGCAGTTCTGCTGTTTGTGAAGTATACGAATTTGAACCTTGTCTTCTTTATTCCACAAATCCAGCAAAAGCACATCAAACACCAATGTTGCATCAGGTGGGATTACTAAACCTAGAGAGAAACAACAGTGCTGTGTCAGATGGGATAGCTGAACCTAGAGAAAGTGTGTACTTTTGATCAAAAACAACATGCCCTTTTCTTGTGTGAAAAACGTTAGCACAACTTTAGTTACTAACTTACTATATCCAGGTCCTAAAATCTCAAGAAAGTGTATCAATTAGTGATTCAAGTGAAAATTATTAGAACATTATTAAAGAGAATGGCCACACCTTATGTTTATGATACCATCATGCCAAGTTCAAAAATCTAACATCGAAACATTCAGTTCACCATCTGATCACCATCTAACTGTGTTTCCATGTTTTTTCATTGAGTTTATTCATTTCATATGAATATGAAATTTAAGATGTTTCTTTCAATGCATTGTCCGTTACTGTCATGTTTTGCTTGTTTGATTCTCTTCATATTTGCAAGTGTACCGAGTTCTTTGTTAAATAAATGAAATACTGCTGCATTTTAGATTTTTACTCATCATTTGTTTCTACCATAAATTGTATTTATTATATTAATTATTATAAAAAAAAAAAAAACAAAAAAAAAAAAAACATTTAAGAATGTAGACAGTCAGCCAGTGAAATTATTCTTGACATTCTTTTTAGGTTTTATTTTTTGTAACCATAAAACACACGTTACCATAATGTTGCAGGGTAGTTATTTTTAAATAATCTGAAAATAACTGACACAAACTGTTCATTAATAGTTATTTTTAGGTTGTTATTATTTTTTATAACCATGTAAACTACCCTTACAATTACAAAGTTGCAAATGTTTTAGTGTGATGACCAGGGCAGTACTTAGGGGGGCGGGGGCCCCTGGGCTTGAGGTTATGTTTGGGCCCTATACCTACACTACAAATGCCCTCAAATAGAACATCATTATGGCGTAACACAAAAAGCACAAACATGCTTTGAGGTTTATAAACAGTACAATTAATATGCAACATGTCTAGGCTATAGTCAAAGTTTAAATGTAATATTAAATATTCATTATAATATAATAAACAGGATGTTGAGAGATCAAAACCCTGAAATAACTTTGAGCAAAAAAATAAAAAAAAAGATGTTGGCTTATTAGTATTATAAAAGTTATTGTCATATCTGTGTCCTCTTATGTCAGGTTCTTATTTAATCAATAAATTCAATCGAATAAAAAGACATGCTGGCTATTAACAATCAAATTAAATCACTATCAACAAAATTCATAGATGGATTGTGCATAAATGTTAAGTTTAAATATAACATTTTAATGTGGAAATATTAAAAATATTAAATAAGCTACTTTTATTTAAATATGAAACAACAACCGCCAGAAGTGGCAGCAAGTGACTGTCTTAATGAGTGAGTCGAATCAACCAATTCGTTTTAAAAAGCTGATTCATTTAACTTTTTAAGCCTGATTGAATCATTTGCTGGTCCGTGTAACGCTGAGGAACAAAACACTTGTTTGGAGACGCAGCGGTTCTGCTGTTTGTTCTATTTTAAGCAGAACAATTGGAACCAACTTTGTGAGCAAAACTAACAGGAAACCTTTTACAGTAGAAAGCTTCCATTGTTTAACTCTTTTACTTTTCAGATGCAATGTATAATGATACAATGTGCTGTACACAATCGAATGTTTGCAGTGTACTGTTTAAGGGGTGGTATTTATTCATAATGATTAGTGTTATAAATTAATCTTAACCACTGATTTCTAATTTTCATGCATTTTTGGAAGGCCAAACAAAGAAATTTTGCTCACTCATCGAAACACCTTTCCTCCACGACATGGAGATAACACTACAATTTATTGAAACATTATCTTTCTTGTGTATGCCTTTGGATGGGCATTATGCTAATATTTCTAATATGTTGCTAATATAGACGTTTGCGGAGGTAATACTGAGCAGTGTTAGCTTTATAAACTTGCAGATCTTTTTCATACATAAACAGATGCACTTTACACACAGGAGGAAAAGAAAAGAAAATACATGGCCTCTTTAAAACATTTTTGAAAAGTATTTAAAAAGTTGTCTGACTCCACTAATTGTCACACAGTTTCAAAGTCAGCTTTTGATCCCACAATATATCTCTTTGTGTGTGAGTTGAGTATGTCTATTTTACACTTTTTATGTCTATGTTTTACAGTTTAAATCATTATATATATGATATATATATATATATATTATATATAATATATATATATATATATATATATATATATATATTATATATATATATATATATATATTCAATATATATAGTCTTGTGGTCAAATTATTGATTTTATTTCAGAAATTTCCAAAAGAAAAGAAAAAAATGCTTTGTGTCCAAAGTGACTGTCATTGCTGTGTGCAGCTATTTTAAAGAATGTAAGACATTTTAAAGAATTTTAAGACATTAAAAGATTTACCATAAAAACATATTTTGAATTTGTTCTATAAGTTAATTAATTTCAATTTCAATTTTCTTTCCACAGTTTAACTCTGTCTCCAACATATTTATCATGATGTGAAACAAATCAGAATTCTCCCACATATGTGTTAGAAAGGGTTCCCAGTACATTTGGTACATGTTAATGAACAAAAATCCACATAGGACAATTGTGAATGCATTAAGATATATACATTTTTCTTGCCATCTGTCTCATATTAGAAGATGTACTTATGTATTAGGGAAAAAAAAGAAAGATTGTTACCAGCTCCCAAGTGTCAGTTTAGGAGGTATGGTGATCTTTCTTCGCTCGTTTACACACATGCCCTGAACTCCTTTATCCAAACCTGGAATGACTTTAGATTCCACACCCACCTGCCCTACGAATGGAAAATCCTTATCCAGGCTGAGGGAGAAAGGGGGAGAGAGAAAAAGAGAAGCATACTTTATTCTAATCATTTTTAAAATAAATTACAAGCATATATTTTATATATATGGGGCATGGGACATGCACGGGGGTGGCTCTGAGATGAATCTGTAAACATTTGATTGCCACTGACAATCTTGATTTCTTCTGCTGTTGTTTGTGTATATACAAAATACAAGATAAAACAAGCAAAACCTGAGTAAACACACATAACACGATCACCCATGTGAAAAACAAACTGCTCCTTTAAAATTGGTTTAAATCTGGTTATGCCACTCAGTAGCATCAAAAAACTGCAAAACAAAAGCTTATGATAACTAGCGATCTTTTACTGTGCTGTGGTGGAGTATTGGCCCACTCTTCCTTCCAGAACTGCTTTAATTCAGACACATTGTGGTAAATACTTTTTTACAGCATTCATCTCATTTCCTCATTTTATCACAACCTTGATTTTTAAATTAAATTTTCACATTTTTTTCCAGGTTTATTGCGGATGCAAAAGTGATGCCAGTGATTTACTGTAACATTATTTCAATAGAAGCTTGCTATCTGGGATACCATGTTCATTTGATAATAAAACAAATTACAGAGTTCTGTTTGTTGTGTTTGGACAAATGGGACATTGGTACATACATATAATTTGTGTAAAACCAATAAAAATATCTACACTTGTTGTTTTTCTCCTGCTATATAAATATTTTGGTTTGTGTGCACAGTGAAAGATAATGTGAGATGCATTTACATTGTGGCCGTGCCTCAGATGCAATCAACAGAAACTGTGTCTGTAAAGGTGTGAACCAAATGGTCCATTCAATTAGAATAACAAAAGAATAGCATTTCTCAGGAACTTGATGTAGATTGCAGGATCTTAACAAGTGTTTCTAGCCCTTTTGTCTTCAGGTATAAAGGTTTGCCTCACAGACAGAACTTTGGGAGAAGCTAAGATTCTTATAAAGATTAAGATATTTTAAAGACAAACCTGCCAGCATTGCTATTGAAGACCTGCTACACTGCTACCTTCAATACATTCTTCTGCCTTATTTTACAAGAACTCAGGTCAAACTTATTAATTTATGCATTAGAGAAATCCAGTCACCCAAACCAATGCTCAGCCAAATACTGCAAAATCTAACAGTGCTCTGAGAAAATGTTTCACATGATTTGTATTTTATATGAAATTAATGAAAACTGCTTTTATGATGCAAACAACTGACTAGGGTGACATGATGATTGAGTAGTTTTGACTTGTGATCTGAGAAATGCACCACTGAATCCCATTTTACCCCAGCAGGAGTTGAAGTAGCGTGTTTCAGCTTTCCACAAAAGTGTGTAAAAAGTCTTTTTAAATGAATGGAGAGGGCCGCGTTACTAGACTTTTTCAATAATGAATGTGCTTACTTTGAATATAAAAATTATTTCTGTTTATTATAGTAATTATTTCACGTACTTCAAGTGTTCATTTCATTTAAACTATTTTTGCAATAAATGTTGTAAAACAACTGTGTGTCCTCAACTATTTAACTATTGAATGTTTTATCAAATGGTATATTTGCAGGGGTAGTTTAGGAATATGATCATGCCAAAGGAAGAATCAGATGAGAAGTGCCCTAACAAGATTTGTGACTCACCCTTACCATAGTTGCTTACGAATGAAACGTAGTGTCTCCAAGATACTGTCTTTAGGGGGAAAAAACATCATGTTTGAATGTTGCTAGAATTATCTGTACTGTTTAACCTATCAGATTCAGAACCTGTAGAAATGATGTCAATATGGGACTATAAGTAGCCTAATAATGTTAAGTTAGTTGATGGCTGGCTTCTCTTAATCATTTTCTACGGAGGATATAACTCTGTCTTTAGTAAACTCTCTGTCAGCTAGCTGAAAAATTGACTCCTGGTCTTCACGGATCATATTGGTCTCTCTATGGGGTTTAACTGTGTTTACTGGTGTTCTTGGATGATATTGTTGTTTTCTCTATGGGGTTTAACTGTAATTCTCAATTTGTAGTCAGACAACCAGTAAAAGCATAAAGTCTGTCCAGTGTCTTGCAATCAGTATCCTGCCTTTTGTACTATTGAAATTGATGCCTTGCAGAAAAAGAAGCTGATAACATGTCCAGAGCTCCGCTGCATATAAAGGTCCTATAATGAGTTAACTCACCTGGAATCAAACTTCCGTCCGTCCTTGAATGTGCCGTTATATTGATACCGAACATAATCTGTGAACCTCTCTCGAACAGTGTGTTGGTATGAAGTATCGATCAATAATCAACATCTTCCAATGACCACATGCAACTTGTATGAGAGTGAGGAGAACAGTGAGAGCTGCTGTTATCGCCATTTGAAAATAAAAATGATAATTCTCATGTATTCTGCAAGCAGAAACAAAAGCAAAAAACTAAATCAAGCCGTGCCAAACGATACTTAGTTATAAAATTTCACTATGCATTTGCTATCCTGAAATCTGTGAAATTGCGTGCAAACATTCGGAAAAATAACTTGAAAGAAGTTGATTGTTCACGTAGGCTATGTTAGCAATACTGTACTGCGTGTCAAACTCCTCAGGCGCAGCAGGGCATCAGCATCAGCCGCACGGTCCTAAACTCCCTTCTGCCACGCATTTCCTAAATTAAGCAACAAGCTGTGGGCTATTCAACAATACAACAGGCACAAGATAAATATTTAACAAAATGTTTTTGTCACTATAAGGAACGCTATCTAAATTGCATGGTTTTATACAATTTGTATTACAATATATATACAATATTTCAGAATTCTGCGTTTAAATAAAAATTATAATTTTAAAAATGAACTTGGTTTATTCAGAAGGCTGGCTATATGATGTTGTTTGGCCGGTTTAGGGATCTCAACAGCATTTTCTGACAAGACATACTAAACATTTATGATTTACAATATACGTCACTGAATGAAAGCTCAAATCGGACCCAGACTTTTAAATTACCTATTAAAAGATAATGATCCAATTGGACCACGAGTAGTGTATACTTGGACGTAGGCTAAGTGCATTCCTGTGGGGGGAAAAGGACAAAAGGAAGCGTTTTATTCATATTTAAAGCAACAATAATCTGTCAAACTTTTCTAACTTTGAGTCATTCTCAGAGCAATGACTAGGCCAACTTAAAAATTGACGGACGTTTAGACCCAGAGAAGCAGTCCGGGTCAGATTTTGGGAGGCATACAGAGTTTTCCATCACCGTAAAACTCTTTCAACCCCAAAGGACCAGCGCATCTTTCCTACGTGCAGTCTGACAGTTGAATCTCCACTTTCCGTTATTACACGGGGTCGGCGCTTACAGTGAGGAACAGAGGCGCGAACAGAAGCATGGCCCAAACAAGATAATGCTTAGTCGTGTATTTTCAGTACTGTCTATCTTTTCTGTACTGTGAAGGCTCAGTATGAGAAATACAGCTTCAAAAAGCTTTCCGGCGAACGACCTCATGCCGCTGGACGTCTGTCGCGCACGGACACGCGTTTTAGAGATGTACAACTGCTCAGGACTGGAAGCAGAGCGCTAAATATCTGGAGCTGAGCCTGCGGCTTCATCGGCTGCTGGGGGGGGGGGGGGGGGGGGGGGGGGGGGGGGGGGGGGGGGGGGGGGGGGGGGGGGGGGGGAAGGGACAGCGAAGCGTACTGCAGTCAGAACTGCATGCGGTGTGTGGGCCGGGAACATGAGGAGAACAACACGGAAACTACCCTCCTGATCATGGGGCACATCATAAATGCGAAAGCTGCATGCCTGAAAAGGTGCAAAAACAAAACTTTCCCGTGTTTTCTAAATCATATCCTAAGCAAGAGACTTTGGGTGCTTTCGAAAGAGGATACCCTACCGGTACCTTCAGTACGTCTATTACCAGGTAAGAGATCACGTCCATGGATTTGCGATGGGCCAGAACGCTTTTAAGTGTTGCTTCAGTACTAGGCTATACATGCAACGTTAACTGTCCACTGAAAATGGTAATAAACGATGGATGGACATTAGTGTAAATCATTTTCCTATTGTCGTAATCACTTGTAACAACCACAGCCTATCAACATTTTTAGAAGAGATTTGATCTGTCGGTGCGTTGCGTTTCATTGGTCCAGTCAGCGGCACACATGCCACGTCCACGCATGATGCGCTTCGTAATGGCAAGACAACCGCGCTTAAAGGTGTAATGTCTTAAAACTGCTTAACTCCAAAACATGATTTCTTTCAGTAAATTCATTGTCGTGAATGTAGTTAACTGTTCGTAAGATTTAGGATGGATGATGAGGATTGACAACCAGAGAGAAAAGTAATGCTAAGCAAAGGGACAGAAATCTGAAGCAAATCTGGTTAAGGTTATAGAAAGGTACATTTGCTGCTTGTTTGTATTGCTGCTATAATAATTCATGATATAAGGAAATACAGAAAATAATTCCAAATAATTTTTCAGATTTGCGATAGATTATTCCCCCACTTTTACAGTTGCCTATGGCATATGGGACAACATATATGGGTTTATAATTAAGTAATAATTATTAAATACCAGCATAGTGCAGTGCCTAATAGTGTGTAGATATGTTATCAACACGTTTTAATTTCCAACTCACATGGACGCTTGGTCAGGAACGCACGGGGTACATGCAGGAAGGGTAGACTCTATTGCTTTCAGCAAGAAATCTTTGTGTCAGTACACACATGCAAATCCTAACAAAATGTATCATAAAGGAATTTGTAAAGACGTATTAAAGGCATTAACATTTATGCATTTTATATTGAGAACATGCAATTTAGAGATAATCAGATGGAGAGAAAGCATAATTTTTTTTACAAATGTTAGAAATGTGGCCTTCAAATACTATCAGATAGCACTTTCAGGTTCTTGACTGGCCCTGAAGACTTGACAGAACATCACAGAAAGAAAAGCCAAAAAATAAGATCTCTTTAATGTCTCAAAAAAACCCTATTTCTAGGTTACTTTAACATTGAGACTTTTGCTTGAGTCTCCTGCTTCTCAACCTTATCTCCTGAGACAAAAACTCTTGGTTGGCAATTATGTTTGGGAATTGATTTCTTTTTCTTAAGTCTCATGGTTAGATCTCAACAACATCACACACTTTGCTCATAGTATCTCCTTAGCTAAAGGCTCTGGATCGCTCATAATTGTCTTCTAT
Organism: Cyprinus carpio; assembly: GCF_018340385.1. NCBI lineage: Eukaryota > Metazoa > Chordata > Actinopteri > Cypriniformes > Cyprinidae > Cyprinus > Cyprinus carpio. Next base: position 6,226,259 of record NC_056615.1, read on the forward strand.
AAATTGCATTAGCGATTTCAACAACTTGTATCAATATGAGCTCAAACATTTCTACCAAATAATATGTATTATTAATCAAATTAATTTTGAATTGGATTGAGTCATAAGCCATTGAATGTGTCTTTTAGCAAAGAAATCTCCAGGGTTACTGTTCCTGTAAGTCAGTTTAGATAAAGGCACTAGGTAGATTACTATTTCCAAACAAATTATATGGCCCAATGCACATATAAACTGTACGTTTCTATTATCTTATTGTGTGTCAACAAGAGTAATGTTAACTGTATTTTTGCATAATTTTAATACATGATATAGGCTTAAATTCTGAATTTATGGTTTCTTTTTTTACTTTATTTTGTGCCTTTCAAGTACTTGACTAAGTGCATACTTTGTAATAAGTTGTGTGAGCTCTCTTCTCTAACGCTTCTTAAAAGAGACAAATATGAGACCCCCAGAGTCTTTAGTTTTTAGTTTAGTTTTTATCAGTGTAATAATGTCATGGGTGACGGGTCACATGTCAGGGGTCACGTATTGAACGTGCATTTTAGTGTCACACACCGGACATTTTACTTTGAAAATGCCGTGGAAACATGGTGGATGTAAACTCAGTAATGCAGAAATGTCACCTCAAGCACATATTTTCATCAATGAGCCTGGGATGCACATGTGAAAGATCCAGCAAAGTAGAAGAATCTGAGCACATTGTGTGATGTTATTGAGATCTCTTCAAAAGCTTTAAAGGAGACAAATGTAAGACCACGAAGAGTCTTTAGTTTTGGATAAAAGTCTGTGTAGCACAGTGTGTAATGATGATAATGAGATTTCTGCTAAAACTTTTAGGAAGGACCATTTTTAAAAGTGTTAGATTTTTTTCCCCCAAGAGACAAGTGTGAGAAGCCAGGAGACTCAAGCAGGGGAAAAAAGTCATGCAACAACCATAGAAGAACTGGTACACCAGTGTTACATTTAACATAGAGAGTGTTGATCTGTTATACTAGAAAACTTACACTTATATAACCCCTTTCTAGTGTATTTAGAAAATGTGCTGCATAAACAATGCTGGGCATTGAAGAACAATTTAATCCAGTAAACCTTGGTATTCTGAAATGTATAATGCTATTTAAATTATTTAAATGATAGTTTCAGAATTTATAATAATAATAAAAAACTTTTCTCCTAAAATGACCCCTTAGTATCCTGAGTTTAGAGTAACCTCTGTTAGAGCCATCGTCTTATGGGCAGCAGATCAATGTCAAAACACAGCTGCACCTGTCCCAGCTATAAAGGTACTTTCCTGGCTCCTGTTCCCTTCTCACTCTGCCATTAATTCCTGTCTCTCCTCCTACTGTCCTGACCATTAAACGTAGAAGAAGAAAAAAAAAACCTCCAGTTGTAATCAGAAAAGAAGAAAGAGCAACCTCTGAGCAATAAAAACATTTGTACGACAGTGTCGTTGAAAGTTTCTCACGGCCCATTCTCAATTTGGACTCTTTCTTTCAGAACTTTCTCAACTTTCTCATTTGTGTCTACTTTTATTTCTCCTAAGTTATTTTAGGAGAAATATCTGAAATGCTAGACCGTTTGTGCCTGTAAGACTTTCTTCTAGCCCACTCAGGGTCACCCAGTTCCCTGATTTCATGACCCTAGTTTCCTCCTCTTCTGCTCCTCCCTGACTTTCTGATGGTCCAAGGCCTACCTGCTTCCTTGTGTTCCCTGGTCTATATCGATATATTTCATATAAGCACTATATTAAATACATGTGACTTGGCAGTTCTAACAGTAACAACAAGTGACAACATGTATTTGAATCTGAGAATGCCAGTGGAGAGATCTCCACCTGTGTACCCCTTATTTACTAATATCAATGAAATGAGTAGAAACTGCAAAACCAATATTTTAAACAAGTGGACAATCCAGACACTGTAATTTATCTTAGTTATGTGGCGCCTAGATGAATGAGTTGGAAGAGAGCGGATTTCGGCAGCACACACGTATCTACAACGAAACCCTGAGGACCCCTACTATCTAAGAGTCTTAGCTACTATAAAAGCCTGTTTGAACACGGGGGCAAATGTACTCGTAGACCCTGAGGAGAAGCCCTACGAGGTATTTATTCTCTCTAATTGTGTTTTTTTTTTTTTTAACCTTATTTGTGAGAAGCACTCTTCTGCAATAATTAAATATGGATTCATATTAATCTAAATAAATAATGTGAAATAACTAAATATGGATTCTATCAATCTGTCTCTTAGGCTTTATTCCTGAAGGCTGTAAAGCTGTATAATTCGGGGGATTTTAGCAGCAGTGCTCGTGATATGGAGTTGGGCAGCTGCTGAGTATTTTAAAAACATTCAAACACGTGTTTGAATGTCCTGTGAGGGGTCTATACGATGTGCAGGAGTTTAAAGACTTCTACCCCACATTAGCTGGTCAGTGATATCATGATGCATTCTCAGATTTGTTTCAAATATTGCTGTGAATATTAGGAATCCATCCCAACTAAAACAAGTCAGGTTCAAAAGCAGTTGGCTTGGTATACATGAGAAAATCATAAACTACCTGACATATAAATGCAATGTCCTCTCTCTTTTTTTCTCCCCCAGATTTCTATTTTGAAGTAATGAAGTGTAAAGAAATGTGTGAGGAAAATTGACTCCAAATGTTGGCGGTTCTTTGTGGAGAAATTTGTTTGCCAGACAAATGTACCACTACATGCAGTTTGCTTATAATTACAAATGTTGTACATGTAACATAAACACACACACACACACACAACGAAAAATTGTAATTGTCTTCTATTCAGCAGTAGGACACAAGAAATACTACAATCTGCCCATATTTCATATCAATTAGTAAAATTGCTATAACGGGCAATGATCTGTATTGTAAAACAATATTACTTGCAGGAGACATGCCAGACTCTCAGTATCTAGTTCTTGTGTAAAAAACTTTTTATAAACACTTTCCAGTTCCTGTAAACATCTAGAGGTTTTGGCATGATGATGCACTGTTGATGCAGAACTGTGTGTCATTCGACAAAACTGATAGAATAACGTTTACAAGATATTTACAGTGTAGTAGACTTGTTGCACTTGACCACTTCATGCATTTCATTGACTGAGTAGCAAAACGGATCACAATCCGATCACCCAAACCATTTCAGGAGGTGAATTGAGAGCCATTTTAGATGCGACTTGGTGTCACATGTGAATTTGGTGTAAAAGTGACATGTGCATGTACCTCTTAAAATTTACTTCTTCTAAAATGGTAAAAAAAAAGGTGTGGCATTTGCAAATTCAAATCCAGTTTGTTGAAAACCCATTCATGTGGCCATGTGTAAATGGAATGTTCAAACTCAATCAGGATAACAATCCATTATCATAGAGATAGACGCAGAGCAATAACATGCCCCCAATAGACTAAGACTTCATTGCCAAAAGGTGTTTCATTTAAAACACAATCACCTTTATAAACGTTACTTTTCTTATTTGTCCTTCTAGTCAAATGATGTGCGAAATGCAGCATTGTGTGCAGCAAGCTACGTATGCTGTTTGATGCAAACGATCAAGTGATGCAGGCAGAACATCGGGCCTACTACAGATTATACAGATAACAGTGGGGAGCTGCAGGGACGAGCATTACTCAAACCACGACCAGTAGTCTAGTACAAACCACACACACACGCACACACCACATACATGTGTTGTTTTTGTGGATATCATGAACATACTGGTTTTATACTTTACAATGGATTGCCCAAACAACAATACACCTAAACCGTAAGGGTACTTTGTGCATTCTGTATTTGCTCAAAAGAAATTCACCCGTATGGATTAACAGTTTTGAACTGGGGGAGTATGTCCTCGTAATGACCCTCTCCATTTGTGTGTCATACCCATGTCATTATACAAGTTGTGTCCTTAGGGCAATGGAATCAACATTCATGTTAGTAATATATTCAAGTATTGTAACGGTATTGGATACAGAAGAATTTTGTTGTTGTTAATCTTCGCAATGGAAAAAGTATTGTCCAAAAAAAAAAAAAAAAAGGTTTTCGCAAACAGTAAAAACAAAGACAATCACAAAAAATGTAAATAGAAATAGATAATAAACAAAGTTATAATAATCTGCAAAAATCAGCCGACCTGCTGTAAAAGAAGCTTAAGAACTTTGATACTTTTGATCTCTTTATTCAGATTTTTAGCAGATATAATTATACCCGGGATTTACCTAGAGCAAATGTACATTAACAGCAAGCATGGTGTAAAAAAACTAAGAAATATCTAACAGAGAGAAAATAGAAGATATGGTAGCACTTTATAAAACACATGGCTATGAAAATAAACATATGTCCATCTTGTTGAAATCCCTTTTAGTTTTTGTATGTTATACAGGCTATTCCCAAAAAGACATAATGTAAACATCATTCAGTATTACATGTTGCATAGTATGTAGTTTACAAACTCGTCTATAATCAAGCCCTTAGTCTTTTGAAATACTTACTGTTTTGCAACAATAAAACACAGCAAAAAGAGAAACATCCTCACATTCACACCTGCTATTTTATTAATGTCAATCTCAAAAGTAGCAGACAGTATCTCGTCGTCTGGCCACCAAGTGCTTTGAGTACAACAGTGCGTTCTCATCCTCTATGACCTAAAAACCAGATTTGCTTAGTCTTGCTATAAGATTTTACTTTTAGTATTGTATTTATTTATTGGCTGAGTTATTTGTTGCAGCGAGTTTTGGGTCCATGCTTGGCTCTTTTTAACTCAAACAGCTCCACACATACCATCCTCAACAGAAGGTATATCTTCTTTGTTTTTATAGAATAGCTCAGACATTCTGAAGTGCGGGCCTCCTGATAATGGACAGTAGATTTGTAAATGATTCTGGCTTTGCTTAGGCGTTGTTTTCACACCTTCTGTTTTAACATTTCTGTCTTTTGTTGTCCATACAGGAAGCTCTCTAGATATTTCAATCAAAACCACCAAACTGAGGGAACTTCTGGAGTTCGAGCACAGAATTAATTACAGACAGATGTACGATGTGGGTGGGTAAACCCTTAGTTGTGTATTTAATAGCAAGTCAATCAAAACAGATTGTGTCAAAGCCACAATCTATACGCTGAACAACGTGAAATTAGGACAAACAGTGATGGAATTGAATGAGCCATCGGCTGCAGCACTGTTCAGTTTTAAATAGGTATCTTGCATAGTCATCATCGAGTGCAATCAAGTTATGTCAGCGTATGTATCACTGTAAATGAAGTGTCCCCAACTAAGCAAGCCAGAGGGCGACAGTCGGCAATGGAACCAAAAACTCCATCAGTGAGAGAATGGAGAACAAAAAACCTTGGGAGAAACCAGGCTCAGTTGGGGGGCCAGTTCTCCTCTGACCAGACGAAACCCAGCAGGTTCAAGTCCAGGCTGCTGCAGCAAAGTCAGCTTGTGCAGAGAGAACTCATCTGTTTTCCTGTGGTCTTGTCCCGGTGGTCGTCTGAGACAGGGGGTCTTTACAGAGGGATCTGTATCTGAGGGCTCCTAGTACTGGTCCTCTGCTGTCCTCCACTTGTTCAGGGCTTTGTAGATTGGTCCTTTCTAGGTGCTGATCCACCATCTGGGCTGGATACGTACTGGATCCGGGTAACTGCAGTGACCCGGAATAAGAGAGGAAACAGACTAATATGAGCGGTAGATGCCATTCTTCTAATGATGTAGCAAGTACATCAGGTTGTTATGGGACACATAGTGTTCTCAAGGTTCCGGTTGACCTAATTAATGCAGCCTAAAAATCCTTTAATGGATTTGGATATTAGAAGTGTATTAGTGTGTTATGTGTAAGCCATGGGTTAAAAGAGATGGGTGGGCTTTAATCTAGATTTAAACTGACAGAGTGTGTCTGCCCTACTGAAACAATGTTAGGTAGGTTATTCAGACGTTTGGGTGCTAAATAGGAAAAGGATCTGCCGCCCCCCGCAGTTGACTTTGATATTCAGGGGGGTAGTTTCTAGGTTTATCAAATGCCAGAGTTTTGAGTTTTTTGTTTTTTGTAGCATTGCAGCGGACGTGGAGGACTATAATGTAACAATAGCTCTGTAGAGTAGCTAAATAAAATAACCCTAAAATAAGTCAGCTATGTTTCTTGAATGGTAAATGCAGTGGTGGCCTATGTAGTTTAGTACAATCCTACTTTGTTTTGGGTTGATCTTGATGACGTTTGGATGACTTTTACATAGATGAGATTCCAAGCCAGTCAAACAAAGATATACACAAGCACACAAATGCATGGCTTGATTTGTGTTTTAAGGGCAGAGCAGATCAAAATAAAGTAGTTGTAATTTCCACATTGTGCGTATCTAATTAGCAGTGTTTTTCCTTATCTCTGTCAGCTTGCAACACATATCTATTTGTTAAAGTCACATAGTGCATGTTCTAACTTGAGTTAAGCCAGTCGACATTGTAGCCCACGGCCCACATACAGCTCTGGAGAAAAAAAATAGACCTCTGAGAAAAAGTATAAATTTCTATGATCTTAGTATTTATAGGTGTTGTGTTTGAGTAAAACTTAACATTTTACTACTGACAACATTTTTCCCTAAAATTCCAAATAAGCATATTTGTTATTTAGAGCCTTATTTGCAGAAAATGACAACTGGTTTTAAAATAACAAAAAAGATAGTGTGATTTTTCACACACGGTTGCACTATTGCGAGGGCAGCGAGGAATGAGTGCGAGACGTAGGCGAATTTCACAACCACAGTCTTTAATGGATTCAGGAAACGAGGAGAGACAAGGCAGGGCAGGAACACAGAGGCAGTTAGCCACAACGGGGAATGAATGTTTAAGACCCCGACAAGGAAACATGGGAGCAGATTACACTATATGATACTCAACTTTTTTAACTAGGGATCAATTTAACAAAACACAGGTGAATACACAATGACATGATCAAACGAGAGGAAAACTAGAGCATACACACAGACAGGCCGTTAATCCTGACAGTTTTTCGACTTCAAATAATGACAAAGTAACACCAATTTCATATTAAAAACTATTTTATACCAACACAAACACTGAAGGTATGTTTTTAACTTATAGGGAAGAGTTCTAGACAAAGAAAAACATCAATATTTGGGTTGAATAACCCTGATTTTCATAGAACGTAGCTTGGCATGCTCTCCACCCCCAGTCTTTCACATTGCTGTTTGGTCGGAACTTTATGGACACGCTGACTCTTGGTCTGATGCAAAAATAGCCAAGCAGCTCGACTTTGTTTGATGGCTTGTGATCATCCATCTTCCATATCACATTCAAGAGGTTTTAAATGGGGTTCATGTCTGAAGATTGGGCTGGCCATGACTGGGTCTTGACCTGGTGGTTCTCCATCTACACCTTAATTGACCTGGCTGTGTGGCACGGAGCATTGTACTGCTGGAGAAAAAAACGATCCTCAGAGTTGGGCGACACACCCTTGTCAGATTGGCAGCAGCTGAAAGGAAGCAAGTTTTCGTTTCCAGGCTTGACGTTTCAGGCGTGTGCCCGCCCCACAAAGACGAATATACCTGATTCCAGCCTTGCTGAAGCTCCCCCAGATCATCAGCAATCCTCCAAAAAATATCACAGTGAGTGCGAGACACCGTGGCTTGTAAGCGTCTCCCAGGTCTCCGTCTAAAAACCCATAGATTGACCAGGTGTTGAGCAAAGCTGAACTAACTGTGGACAACATAGAAGAGTAAGATTAAGCTTTTTCCAATCCTCATAGAGGTCCAGTCTTTATGGTATGTTTTGTGCAGACTTTTTTGTGTCCCCAGTATGGCTGGTAACTTGAACCTTGAACCGCTGGTCTTTGAAAACTTCAAACCTGAACGCGACAGTGTATCCTGCGTCCTCTGCCATAAAGCCATATTGCGAACCCTTCTTTTCCTCAATCAAAACTTTTCTTTTCTACATCTCTTAATTGGTTATGGCCAACAGTATGGTATTATTTGATTCCAATTACTTTCTGCGCACTGTTTCATTGCCATCCACTAGCCTGTTAATATTGCATAGAGCATAGTGGATGAACACAGCTGGTGGTTCTCGTTGATCTTTGCGGGCAGCAGTATATAGTCTTGGCTTGATTTTTTTTTTGGGGGGGGGGGGGGGGGGGGGGGGGGGGGGGGGGGGGGGGGGGGGGGGGGGGGGGGGGTGGGGGGGGGGGGGGGGGGGGGGGGGGGGGGGGGGGGGGGGGGGGGGGGGGGGGTGGGGGGGGGGGGGGGGGGGGGGGGGGGGGGGGGGGGGGGGGGGGGGGGGGGGGGGGGGGGGGGGGGGGGGGGGGGGGGGGGGGGGGGGGGGGGGGGGGTGAGGGGGGGGGGGGGGAAGACCAAACATCACTGGGAAGATAACGGGGGGGGGGGGGGGGGTGTTTTGAACAGACACCAATCAGTGAAGTAACTTTGAACAAAGCCGAAGATGCTTAGACTAAGTCAAGATAACATGATCCTTAAAATCATGGGATATCATAATCCCGCAGAAATGCACCCAGCCAGTAGCTTGGGGTATAGGAACATATGAAAAACTGGCTAGAGAAGGCCTTTACCCTCAAACCAGTTAACTTTTTGCATGAGGTTTGGAAATGTGGAAGAAGTTGAGTAGTTTAACACTTCCCTGTCATGGATCCTGTACCTTTCCAACGGTTTGATGAAGCTGGTATGAGAATATTGCTGGACACTGCTTTTGTCAGGCAACAGCAAAATAGGTCTAGAGTAACATCAGACCCTCTTCTACTTCAATGCAATCGTCTCCTTTTCCAAAACATTCAGCGATCAATCACACAGATGACTATGGTGATTGGTTTTTGTCACTTCATTGGAAAGGGAATATTAGACTGATGCCAACCAGCGAGGAAACCTTTGCAATCTTTAACAATATTCAGGTGTGAGCTGGTTTTGTCCCAGGTGTTATTGGGTGGACGAACAGGGTAGCTTTAGGGCAAACTGAGGCGTTTGGTGATACGTGCGGTTTGCAAACAAGTTCTTTCCCACTCATCTGAGGAAACTCCCCTGTGTGCTTTTCCATATCCATGAGAGTCCACCACATTCTGCGTGAACACGTGGATGCCATATCTAACTCTTTCCAGCGCTTGTGAATACGCTGAATTTTGACAGAGGAATCTCACTACCAGGGCTATTATAGTAATAGGTAAATCTTCTCCCTTTTCAGAGTTGAGCCCAGTCTAGTGGGTTCAGTTGCTTTATATGTGGTGATTCCTTTCTCAAACCAGTGAACGTTAAAGAAAATACAGAGTGAATCGCTACAGGGCAAAATGCTGATTTTCATTAAACGGGATAAAAGAGATAAAAGGGTGTGTTGAAACGACAAGTCCTAAAGTTGACTAGACTTCATAGTGGTGTTTGTTGGGGGGTTAACACATTGAATTTCTAAAAGCAGGTTAGTTTTCCGAGCCTGAGAGCAGCGACCAACCACGTGAACAACAGGTTTCTTCTAATTCATTTTTTGGACTTTTTTTAATTGCACAATTAAATAGAAATGACCACAATAGCACTGCTGTGGACGTCTCCCACGGAATGCGTTTGAATGGGTGGGATCAACTGTACTGGAGATGTCCGAGGCTGGCAAAATATTGTTTATTTCCTTAACCCGGTGGTGCCGGGCTAATAGCATGTTAACCAATTGGTCAAGTAGGCGAGAAATGTGTGTTCTGAAGTGTGTCCCTATTGTCGCGCTTTCATTGGGACTGACTTATATTTAACATGTGCGTTCTTAACTGTGTGTTGTGTTAAACTAGGCTGACGCATCCGTGCCGAGGACATCACAGCAATCAGCTCTAGATCAAGTCCTTCTGTATAGAAGACTTTTGATGGAAATCGGGGGGGACTTACTGAGGAGGTCTTTTCCTGGTCTGAATGGTGGCATAGAACCCAAACTAAAGGAGATACTGCTGAGAACCGCTGCATTAACACAAAACCAAACCATATACTACTGTAAGTGGACTTAGTTTACTGCACAGGGAGGTTCTACTCGGCTCTCTCCTTGCAGCGGCCCCGGTAGACCCTTTCTTTCGTCGCCCGACCACCCTTCTTTTTCATGGGGAGATGTTACTGGGATATGCATGTCTAACTTTTACTTTTAACTAACAACAATTTGGAACACATTTGTATAATTTTGATTGCACATAAGGTTTTTATATGCAGTCTAGACCGTCTCAGGCATGGCAGTAATGTCTTGTATGCGTTGCAGTTTAGAGATGCGAGCAAACATTGGAAACGTGGAGACAAGTTCAGTCCAATCAAACCGCTGCTTAACAAAATCACCAGTCTAGTGTTTTGGGGAAATGGTATTTTTACGTTAACAAAGCCTGATTTTTAATGTGTTTTGTTCCCTCCCATATATATGATAGGATATGATATGAAATTCCATCTGCATCTTTTTCCACATGTGCAATCTCGGTAATTAGGTTTTCATTTCAGGCTTTAATAACGAAAGTTGCGGACACTTCCTATTTTGGTTTGTCTTTAAGTTGTACCTTTACTTGTCAAGTAAGATTAAATATCAGAAGAAAATGTGTAAAATGTACAACCCTGATTCAATATCGACCAAAAGTCCAGTTCGGCTGTAAAAGCAGCATAACAAACACCAAGAATAGTGCCATTATTTGGATCCATTATTTTAGTTGTTTATTGCCTTTTAGAATCAGTTATAATAGCCTTTTGTAAAGTTCCTTACACGTGATGAAACAAGCTCAATTCGGCTACGCAGCACAAACAAAGAAGACATAGTTTTAAGCAGTGTTTCCAAAGTACGTTACGGAATTGGAAGCAATGAATCCATGTTCGTCTGAGAGAGCACACAGAAAAAAAAAAAAAATCAAAAGTTATTGTCAGGTGATTCTTTGTTGGGTCTTCTCTTTTTTTTTTTATATTTTAAAATGAGGCATTTTTGCTGGTATCTGTGATACAGCATCTTCCTGTAACAACTGAAATAAAACTGTAGAAAGTTAGTGGTGGCCTCATAAAACATTTTTGTCACCCAAAAAAGGGCGCCTACCCTGGTGTGATTACTCTCTGTCATCCATTAAGTTTGCTCCTTGCGTATACTTTCTGTTTTCTGTTCGTCTTTTGCTGTGCTGTATGTCTTATGTTATGTCGGTCTGCTGTAGGTCAACTAATCTTTCAAAGAGCTATGTAAGAACTTGGCAAAAACTCTTAACCCTGAGATGTCATTTCAAACAATTCTGTGCCTTCTGAGTTTTTTTAACAATAAATCTTTCAAGAAATTTTTTTTAGGTGATCCTACATGAGTAACAACAGTGAACACCGCCTGCCAACAACACAGTCTTATAGGCTGTAGATGAAATACGCTAGCATCGTTGTTGTTTTCATTGTAAAACAGCGTTGACACGTTGAATACAAACTAAATGTAATTTCTTGGGGTACATTTAATCTGTATATAGAAAAACAAATAAGCAGCGCTCTCAGATGAAATTCGGCCCTTATTGTTCTGCTCCCCATGAGGTTTTCAATACAGAAATGGGAAGAGGAGCGACAGAACAGGAAGTTTAGGTCCGCTTATGAAACGCACAAACCACGGTACCATTACGTATAAGATCCAACTCATTTTCATCAGGTAACCACTTAGGAGTGACATGAACACTTTTGGGAAAATTTCTACTCAACAGTACATCTATATCTTTAACAGTGTAATTCAAATACCTGTTACCAGTTTAAAAATATTGTTTACTCCGTGAATAACAACATGAACATTTTGTAACGAAATGTCTTTTATAAGTGTGACGCAATTAAGGTGCTTAATGTACAATATACCAAGTAATCATGTCCTTTATTTCAGTAAGTACATTAATTCATTATAATTCAAATAATAGTGTGCCTGAATTTACCTTGAAGTTTCACTCTGGTGTTTTCAATTCATCATTTTTCATGTTCATCACGTCAGGATGTCAGTTTTATTTGTATGGTGCTTATTCCCATAAAGTTACCCTTTCAAGGAGTAATGTATCTGCAAGCATCAGAGTATCTTCAGGAATCCACTGGTGTTTGTGTGTGTGTGGGTGTGGTGTGTGTTGATGTGTTGTGAAATGTCGTTGTGGCGAGTCCAATCAATTAAAAGCATTTCCGAAAGGCAATTTCACCATGATGCTGTTAATTACAAGTTAATTACATAACATGCTTTGTGTGTTCATCTGGTTGCTGTGAGTGTGAGGAAGCTCCGACTCCTTTCTGGCTCTTTTCTACAGGAACAGATTTCTATTAGTCTTACTACTGCAGTGAATAATGGACCCAGTGAATGGGTTAAAGGGCAGCTCAGGGTCATTAGTTATAAACACTCTCTTATCTGATTGCCCCTTCTTGGTTAGAGATCAAAGTGATTGTAATTCTTCCCGTTGGGGCCAGAATACGCCCGCTTCAGGATGCTGACAGAGCACTCAGGACTCAATCGGTCCTCATCTGTTGCCCTCATACCAGTATATAGAATATTTGAGATATGCTTCCCTATAACTGGAAAGGAATGGGCATGCTGATAGAGAGTTAATGTGGGTGCTATCAATATTTGCAGCCCACTTCCTCATATTTCCTCATATATTTTCAACATCCAGTACTTTAGGACAATGAAGAGTAGCTGGAGGTTTGCAAAGGGTTAAAGACATGAATAGGAAATAGGGATGTCCAGGTTGTATGTGTACGCCTCTCATCAGCATTTTTGTTTGAGGTGGCTGTACCGCAGTGTTGTCTCCTTGATACAAATATAAAAAGCAACCATCAGCCGAAAAAGGCTCCCCTTGGAAGAGATAGGTAGCATCCTATCTCAGTTGCCCCACCAGGTCTCTAGGGCTAGAGGTTATAGCAGGCATTGGCTAAATGAGGAAAGTGGCTGGAATTGCCATTTTTTCCAGGATTCGTTTAGCGAGGGGCCTCCCCAAAATGTCTGCTGATTCATCCCTCAGGAATGGACACAAGTGATGTTTATATGATATGGTCCAGTGAATCCTTGTTTTTTTGAAATGTCCTTTAATATAAACTTATTTTGACTGCATTTGCAAAATGTGCTGATATTAGGAAGAACAGCTCTTGCTCATGTCATGGTTATCAATAAAAAAACAAGAACACATATGGAAGATATTTTTTTCCTCTTATACCTTTAGGGTCAAGTATATTGAAAATTCATAGCTTAAGTTTACAATAGTTAAAATCAACGTTATAAGGATTGATGTGATTTATGAGAACAAAGTGCAAATGTTTATGAATGGAATCGCATTTATCATCGCAAAGATGATTCTATAAACGAATCACTGCACCTGGGCCAGAAATGGTCCCTGAGCAAAGGATGAACTGAGAGAATACATTCTTAAATGAAGACATTTGAGCTGCTAATTTTCAGAATATTCTTAGTGCTTCTCCCTTCTCCTGACAAATCTGTACTTACAATGCTTTACAAATCTTTTAATGAATTTGTTTCAGGCATTTCCTTCCTCACACAAATAACATTCGCTGGGACTCAATGTTCCCATCCTGTACCCCTATGTTTTTTCCTGTTTATAATTTTTTTTTTTCCCTGAGAACAAAAAAACACACATTTAAAACACAATTGTTTTTCAGATATGTTTGGTCCATCATTTATCCAGTTTACATTCTAAAAAAAAAAAAAAAATAATTACAAACTTTGACTTTTTTTTTATTATTATTATTTCAACAAAAAGAAAAAAATGTGCACATATAGTGATGTTTTTTTTGTTTGTCACAAATATACAATAGTTTGGCACATTTAACCAATCTTTTATGTGTTTTTTGACAGAAGATGCACTTATTGAAACGGAAAAACAATCGGAATTGAAAGACGTCATGGGAGTTTTTGGTACAGGACTGAGAAAACTGCGTATGCAAAAGATAAAGTTAAGTAATTAAGCTTGCCCAGTAACATTTTTTAGTAAGTAGGGGTCCTAGATGTGGTCTACATCTAAAAAATTAAGTTTCATTTGGTAGGAGTTACATACGGTGATGTGTGTGTGCTTGTGTTGGTTCAGGTATAACCCAGACATGTCCAACACAAACATGGCAATATCCAAAATCCGTGTCCCTTACGTGGCGATGGGTTTGGGCCCCATGAGGAAAAGTTAGCTTATAAATCAACAGAATGAAGGGCCTGTATCAGGGCCCTAATACGGTGATTATCAATACGGAGGGGCCTTTACAACTTTATCAGTTAAGTCACAGACACATAAATATTGCTTGTAGTTAGTTAACCAGCAAAAGTATGTGTAAAAAAAAGTATTAAAGCACTATTATTATATATTTTTATCTTATTGTAGTTTTTTTGAAAGGAAATTGCTGTTTCAGATTTATTCCAGATAGAATGTGGAAGTATTAGCCGAATATGAACTACAGAATAAATCCATATACCAGCGTATACTTTTATATGCCGAAAGGACATGAAGCTTCGCTAGTAATGGTGCCATATATTTTATGGTGTAAGTGTAGAGAGCCGGGACAGGTAAAATTAACATAGAATAAATAAAGATAAAATAAATATAAAAGATTATGTGGTTCAGGTTATTTTTTATTAATGTTTAAAAGATGTTTTTACATTTGGAGTTAGATGAGAGCACTTTGCGTAATAATAAACACTGTATTTTAGAGTTTAATTTAAACTTATGCACTATCACAGATAGTATCCTGCTTGTGAGAAGTGTAATAGGCTATGTGTACTTTTTTATGTTACGCTGCAGTTCATTAGCAGTGGGATAGCAGCATCTCTCTTTGTAAGTAATCAAAGTAAGTTTGACGTACAGTACAAAACAGTACAAACTGAGTTACCAGCGATCTCTGCTGTTTTAAAAAATCTGGAAAAACACAACCAAGAGATTTGGGGGGGGGCCTAAACACGAAACGCCCATAACCAGCTGATCAAGCTACATGAGAACACTAATTTAAGTTGCTTTTGATGAAGAGTTTCTGATATATATATATATATGATATATATATATATATATATATCTAATATAAATCTTAAGATCGCAACAGTAAATAATACGGGAATTGTAGAGTAGATCTGTTCTGTTTTCCTACAACCCAGAGATACTAGCTCAAACTAAAAGATAAGGAAGTTTTGAATCGTTGAAAACAATGTTTCATACTAATGCTTCAATCTAATCTCGGGAGTGCAGGCGTGAACACACCTCTGTGACGTCATTGACCGTGATTCGTTTAAGAGCGCGTGAGCAGTGAAGCGATGAGCTCGTGAAACGGTGTCCGGCTGGTGTGAGGTTAAGAGTCACCTAATCTGTGCACAAAATCATGTTTCAGTCGTTCTATATTTCATGAGTCGTGGAGCATCGGGATATGTGTTTTCGCTTCGGATTTTGTCATACATGTATTGATATTACGACAAACACAAGGCAGGTATTTTGTGAAACGTTTACATAAATTAATTGGACTGATTTGTTCATAATGAATGATTACTGTAAGCCCAATGCACCGCTCATAATTTTAGCTTTGGTAACATTTGAAAGAGTTCTGTGTGTCACTCTGGTTAAACGAGTGCTAACTAACCTCTGTTATATTTTATCAACAAGCAATTAGTTCGACCCCAACAGTTTAACTCAGATAGATGCTTATAGTCATGTGCTGAATTCTAGATTATAATAGTCTGGTCGCTGTCAAGTCGGCTCTAGCTGTGGGTTGATCAAATGATTTAGTTGATTTTATGTGGTGTATTTTAGACGAACATACTGCTGCCGTGTATTAGGGGTTTGTTTCCTAATGACATGGCCATATGGACAGTAAAACTCGTTTTGTTTTTTCACTTTTTTTACTTTTGTGTGTGTGATGTGCAGTGAAACTCTTAAAGACCTGAACTCATGGAGCTGGTCTGATTCACATTCAACCAACACACTCATGACGACCAGTCAGTCCAAGTCACATCTTGTTTTTGTTGTTTTGTTTGTTTTTATATTATTTTTTAATATATATTCAGTTAAATGAATTTATTGAGCATGTTAGAATCCAATCTCGAGTGGTATTTGATCGTACGTATCACAATGCTCGTTGTGCTTTCAGAAAGGCTATTTCAAGTTTCATGTGTGAATACGAATGTTGCAAACCGAAAGCTTTATAATAGCAGTTACTGGTGAAACTCAGCAGGTAAGTGTGTCCATTGTTGCTTTGTAGCACCAAACGAGTTTTCAAATAATCTGAAAGGTTGAATATAAAGCATGAAACACAACGCGTCGAATTATTTTTCTTCTTCCGTAACCCTTTTGGTAACACAATCTGCTCAAATTCAGGTGGTCCAGAGGTCACCGAGTGGAGACAGCCGAACACTAAGTTAGTGGTTACACAGTTCATTTTCATTTAAACTAACCGTGATTTATTTTTGAGATTTGTTTCTAACTTGCCGGCATTCTAGCATAAAGTTTCAAAATCTTTTTTTTTACCATCCTTTACATGTTTTGTTGTTCATTGCATTTTTTGACCACTAGTTAAGAAATTATTAAGTGAGATTTTTTTTCCTTAAGATATGCAATATTTTTATATACACATATCATTTAAAAAGAGGTGCGTCTGTATTCTCATGTTTTATTTTTATTATTATATATATTATTGATTATTATTATATTATTATGATTATTATTTTATATTTTTTTCTGATCTCTTCTTCATTCTGACGCTTCTGGTTTTTTTTCGAAGATGCTTTCCACCACATTTCCACTAATGTGTATGTTTGTGGTAATGCATCCTTGAGCAGTTGTTATTTGATGGAAGTATCCAACCTGGAATAAACTGACTTCTCAAACGCATACCGTGACCACAACAATGGCGGACTTCGGAAATCCTCTGGGTAGCAGCCAATCATTGGAGTGCTCTGGATAAATCAACGCTCGGCTTCTGCTGTTAAACCCACACACCTCGTAATTGCAGCATCTGGATCTTCAATGCCCACACCCGACAGGTCGGTGAACAGCTCTCAGTATTTCTTTTTGTTCTGGCTCCTAACATCTGAGTTGTTTGTAATTTCTCTTAAAATCAAATTAAATGATTTGATTCATAACACTTCTTCTTCTTCTTCTCCCAATATAGAACTCCAGGGATTGGGAAGTAATATCAGATCAAGAATGTTCTCCATCTGTTGCAGTGAACGAGTATGACCAATAACACTGTGTCCAGGCATTTTTGTGAGGATTGCCTCCTGAAAAAGCGCAAGTATCTCTCTCCACAGGCTTGCACAAAAGGTGAGTTTGCATGAAGAACATGATCTGTGGAAAAGAATTGACCACCCTGAACTCCTCACCTATTGACCTGTCCTAAATGCAATGTTGTCCCTTAGAGATTTTTTTTTTATTGCGATAAGGGATTCTCCAGATATTAAAAGCACCCAACAGGATGAAAGTAAAAATTAGCATCACTTTTTTGGAGTAATAAAAATATCTGATTCCAGTGCAGCTTTTGCTTGTAAGTGTAACTTCTCACATCATCCCCCAGATTTGTCAGGAGGCAAGTTCCGGATCTTAGATTTTTATCTTGCGTCATGTCTGTGAACAAGAGAACTCGAAGCCGCATTGCGTGTTCGTCCCATTTATGCTGGGCGAGTCCACAGCTTTACCACTTTCTCACATGGGTGTCTGTGTATCTCTATAAATTGAGAATGTAGGGCCCTATGAAAATCATTGTTTTTAATTTTTTTGCAAAAAATTCAATTGTTTTAGTGCGTTCCAGCTTTTTCTGAGTGCTAGCGCATAAGGGATAATTTCTCTCAACGCCTTTGAATTAAGTTAAATTAAAGTGGTGATTAATCAAAAAAACCATGAAATCTGACATTTTCACATCAATTATAAGTTTAACAGAAATCCGTTTTAGAGCGCGCCCTATGAATGTTTTATTTTTTTCTCACCCCATATTTTTTATTGTTACCGAAGATTCTGTGTTTTAGCATGTCTAAATTATATGCATGCATAAACCAAATTATGTTGATTATTATTATTATTACTATTATTATTATTATTATTATTATTTTTTTTATTTTTTTTTAAATTGGCCTTTTTTTTTCTCAGAAATTCTGTGTTGTGTATTTCAATTTTTCTGGTTATCAAATGAAGGCATAACTACTTTCACTTATCTTTTAATTATTGAAAAGTAAGCACACTTTATTTTTTTTTTGGGCCACATACAGGGGATTTACTATAAAAATGAAACCATGGAAGTAAATGTTTGGTGTGATTGTTTATCTTGCTTAAAAAATGTTTGTTTCATAGCCTATTCTTAGTAGTAAGTATATTCTTAGTAGATGTAACATTTCTACTGAACAATAGACTTCAAATCAAACCGGGACTTTATTTTTGAACGGGTTGCGCGGGAATAGCGTTACAGTTCTTTGTATGGGATATGACGCTTAGTTTTTACTGAACGTCAACACGGTTAAATTCTCATAAGTGACTCCTCCGAGCAGTTCTGGCGAGGTTCATTTATTTACGCTCCTCAGTTTAGTGAGAACAAGCAGACGCTAAAATCATCCCGTGAGCGTCAACGCCATTGCTTTCAGTATCTGTGTATTACATGGAACCGCGAAGCGGTCCTGCAACATTCATTGACAGTAGAGGCGCAGAAACATGGCAGGATGCATATTTTAAAATAGACTCTTGTTGGTGCGGCTTAATAGTTACAGATATTAGTCCATATCGTGATTTGATGTGTAATGACCTACTTTTGATTCATTAATTCAAAATTTGACATTCTGTGACATTCTGCGTTAAACTGTTGAATTTTCCGTTTTTTATGGACTGGATTCGCAATTCAGTCCCCGCGTTTTCCGCATCATGGAAATCATAGGGCCCTACTGAGAATGTTATAGTAGTAGTGTTTGATATTGTAAATCAGTACAGTAGCGGAGTCTGAGTCAAATCTGACCTCAGCAATAAATCAAGAGTGTTCAACTGGCCAGGCTGTTCTCAAACCAGTAAAACAGTACATTAATTCTGTTCTTCAAGAAATACACTGCCTCAGTCTTTTAACAAAAATGTACTGTTTTTGTTTTGACTATCACAGTTTAAATGACAAGTGTTTTGTAATATTTGCTTGCACATAAATTCGGTATGATTTTCTTTGTCAGGATTTTTTTCTTCTCCATCAGCCGGTTTGGCTACTAAATTAATTTACCAGCCATTCAGAACTTTTACTAGCCAAAACAAATATACCAGCTTATCAGAGTTTAAGTTTTTGATTTAAATATTCATTATTTGACCCTGCTCTTCTTTTTTATGAAATAGAATCATTGTTTGCATATAAATTCAATGTGTTGCAAAATTCTCTGATTTCTCTTATTTCCAAATATCTGATTCTTATTTCCAAATATAGTAGATTTTGAATTTATTTGGTTTAAGTGATAGATTAGTGGACAGGAGGCTGCCAATTAACAAGGATCATCTGTTTCCTAACAAACGCCACAAATAATCACCTCCATTGTAATGCATTAAAAAAAGTCAAACTGTTAAGGTGTTTAATAAAGAAAATCTTGTCTCCCAACATAATGACATAATTATACCCCAATAATGATGATAAAATTCCCATGCATTTTGCACCAGCAAATTAATGGTAAATGTTTTTCAAAAGGAAGCAATATGGCATGTTGCAAAAAAGTCTTGGACATGCATCATTTATCAAACACCAGGGGCTTTAACAGACTAACAGGGCCACTATCTGAATAACAAACACTTTTGATTGGCCATTGCATTCAAAAGATAAACGACATATCTGTGACTGGCAACACTGCTCAATGCATAGAATTGAATAGAATTAAATGCATGAATAGAATTAAATCGTAGCACAATAAATTTGCTTGTGAAAAACTCTTATTGTAAAGATTTGTTTGTGGGTGTGTTGACTTGTTTTCTCCTTCCAGGCAAAGAGTGACGATATATTCTACATCTGGCCTGACCATATTGATTGCCCATAGGTGACTTTCAATAGGAATTTGGCTATAAACCTGCACCACGGGGTCCTTCAAGCCCTCTCGACAGGAACCAGCAGCACTTTGCCTGGCATGGCGAGGTCTTGCACAAGAGAAACAGATGATGGTGGGCATTTGTGTTCATCTTACAATTACATGAAATTACATTTGGTCTTAAGCAGATGCTTTTATCCAAAGAGACTTACAAATGAAGGGCAATGGACGCATCAAACTCACACAAAAGAGCAATAATGCGCAGGAGTGCCAATAAGTCTCAGTTAGCAGAGTACGCAGTACGTGAACGTAGCCAGTAGTGTTTATGCATGTGTAAAAGAAACACGTTAGAATAGAAAAAGATTAGACATAACTAGTGGTTTTTTTTTTTTTAAATGAAAACACATAGAATACAAAAACTAGAGAAGCTGTAGTTGTTAGTTTCTTTTTTAAAGACAACATGCATTTTAGTTAAATGAAATAGAGTGTGCAGTCTAAAAGAATATAAGAATAGAATTAGAATAGAAAGTGCTGAGAGGTTAGAGGGCCAAATAAAGATGGAAGAGATGTGTTTTTAGCTGACTCTTGAAGATAGCTAAGGAGCTGCTGGGATTGAGTTGGGAAGGTCATTGCACCAAGAGGGAACAGTTGATGTAAAAGCATGTGAAAGTGATTTTGTGCCTCTTTGGGATGAACAATAATGTGCTGTTCACTTGCAGAATGCAATCTTAAATGTGATTGCTTTAGACAGGGGTGTCAAACTCAATTCCTGGAGGGCCGGGAATTCAGTTTGACACCCCTGCTTTAGACCATCTTTATGTAACTTTTTTTGTTTGTTTTTGTTACATTTTCGCTGCCTTAAAGTTTTCCACATCTGTATTTTGATCTGCTGTTGTCCCATTGTGTTTCCTCTTCTCGAAAGTGTGCCACGTTATCAGAGCTCAGTATCACTGGTTGAGTCAGAGATGCCTGGTTCCCCATTAGCCTCTTCATCTCAAGGAAATACTAAAGTATCTGATTGGCTCAAAAAGACACAGGAAGCTGACTTGTGCCAGCAAGGTATGCACCTTCTAATACCTTTAACTTCAACATGAGTATATGGGGCCAGTGTGAGATATGCCTACTAATTCTTCAGTATGGTCTATGCAAATAATTTAGTAAACAAAAATATTCAAATCAAAACTTAATCAGGTTAAAGGTTAATCAGGTCTTTCCAAATGTTTGTGTGCAAACATTTTTAATTGCACAGTTTTCTGGTAATACACTGATGACAGAGTTGTCCAGTTTTTTGTTTGTTTTGTTTTTTTTTGCAAATTTTTTGACCAAGGGTGCAAAATAGCATCAAATGTTATTCAATGTAATGTTATTTGGACCATTTCTAAAAACAAAACAAAAACGACGAAAGAACACTATTCTTTTAATTTCATATAAAAAAAGAATATTTTTGAGTGTGCTTAACTTCCTCTAACATTAAGCCTCTCATGCACAGAACTTGCCAGGTGTCAGCTGGATTTAGCTGAGCTCTCGAGTTTAATCCAGAAACTTCACTGGCATGAGGGTGGTCTTCCCATCACAAACACGGACCTTGAACATCGAATCAGCATGCAGGTGAGTCTGACACAGAATGGACAGGACATATGCTGTCTTTATGCAGAATATAAAGCAAATGTGAGAAGTACAAATGGTGATTATTTTATAACAGTAGCAGTGTTAAATAGCAAAGAGGTAAACGTGTTGCTTATTTTTCAGAATCTTACTCTTGAGAAACCCAAAAAGAAGTCTGGAAAGTTGATGGGTTTGGTGTCGATCGCTGTAAGATGGTCGAGATTAGTTTGATTTGTATTTTTATGTTTGTTATTGGTTGTTTGAGATTTAGAAATTTTTCTAGTGCTGGGCAATGATTAATCATGTTTAATTGCATGCACATTTATTTTTTTTTTTGTGAATTGTTTTAAAACCACAGAACAAAATTCTAATAATCAAACTGAACGTAATTATTTTTAATGAGTATGGGACCCACAAAGATTAAAGATCAAAAACATTAAAAAATATTGTCCCCTTTTTTCTAATTCATAGATATCAAATGCGATTTTAATGACATGTTGACCACTCCAGTAAGAAACGTTCCCTGGTTTCAATTTCAGAAAACTAGTCACCTTCACAATTAACAATCAATCGATTAATCATTAACTTAATACTGTCAAGCTGCATCTACTGTGATGTCATATAATCAACAGCGTAACAGAATGTGCAAGATGCCATTTTAAAAGCCAATTTTAGAATTTAAAATTCTTCCGTTTCCGCCAATTTGTTTACTTTAATTTTTTGTTTTTAGTCTAAAAGGCAGTATATTGTAACGGATCCTTCAGTTTTAGATCATTATCAAATGATCCTTTGTAAAAATGAAGTGAAGCGAGCATGTCGGTCTTGAGATCATTTTTACGTTTAATGGCAATACTAAGTTTTTCATTTTCGGTAGTGAATGTTGATACATTGTTCAACTTAAGACCACATTTGAATGGTTAACGCTTACTGTATCATAAATTGCTATAGCTGTTCCCATGGCCAGTGTGAAAAATTTGATTTTTTTTTAATTTATTTTTTTTTTCAGCGTTCTAGGTGCAGAAAATGCAGACGTTTTTTTCATGCCGACCGTATTTCCATTACAGCAAAGAAATTGTCATAATGTCAAAATAATGTTTCATGAATAAAAAAAAAACCACTAACTGTAACACATTGTTTAAACAAATTGACACAAATTGTGACTTAAGCTGAATTCACGCTAAGCTGGCTTTTTTCTTCAGGCATTTTGTAAAAAATATTTATGAAAATTAGGATTCAAGGGTTTATCTGGATTGCTGTGTGAACGTGAACAAATATACAGGCAATCTAAACTGTATTGTTTTGCATAATAATCTAACATTGTTTTTAATCTATAATATTTTTTGTGGAGCTGTGAAGTTTATGACATCAGATATTCAGTCCCCCTCGAATTAAGCATTCAACAACATCACAAGAATACTAGAAAGAATGTAATCTGTCTTACAGTACAACACCAGTGACATTAGATAGATGTGACCGCCTACTGTGTTAAAATATTTTCAGGCACCACCTCGCCTGTGTGTCTTTTTGTCCGCTCTATGTAACGTATCCTCAAATTCTCTAAAGGCTGCACACACGCATGATCTTCATGTTAACGGAAGAGAAGACAAAAGTGCTGAAGACCTCAGCTGTGTGGGAGCACTTTAAATATAGTGAGGACAAGACAAAGGCAGTAGAGCATCAGAGGCTGTTTACACTTAGCATTAACATGTGACCTGTATCCGGATGTTGTCCACATACACATTGAAAAGACGAGTGTAAACACACTTCTGATCGGAATGTTATCCGATCAGTGTGTCCTGGTCCAGAGGTAGTCGAGGATGCATTGTGATCGGATCTCAGTGTAATGTAAACGCAATCCAGCCATCGTGTCTGTATTTGCAGGTGGACGTCATGCAAAACGCCACCCCCTCTCTCGCGATCTGTTAGAAAAAGACTAAGAACAACCGTGTGGAGACTAGTGAGACTCCTACACTAATCTTTGATTTGTAAATTTCCCGTGACTGAACATGCTTTTCAAAGAAAACCAACCACTTGCAGGTTGACTCTTTGCAACGGGGCTATTACTTCGGCAGACTTACCAGCGACTTAGTTGTTAGGTGTATAAAATTTTATGCCTTCCGAATGTGTCCCATTCCCATATTGTACCAGCAATGTGACCACTGCACTCCCGTTGGGGTCCGCAGCAAACACACCCGCCATCTCGTGCAAGTCGATTGGGGATGACATTTTTTTTGCGACATAATAACAATAATAAAAATGCAAACAGATATACACACACACACAGATTCCTGCCTTTAACTTAGAGAGAAGAATATGTTCAGACCCCCTTCCTCTGCAGCTTTGATTCTCCTGTATTAATCACTCCGAAGCTTCGACGCCTCCCAAAATGTTATTCGGACTCAGCCCTCCGTGTTTCAATGCGGCCTAATATGTAAAAGTGTGTGAAAAAACCCTCCTGTGGCAAGGTTTCTTCAGCCATAACCTGTGCAACACACTCTAAACTCTGCATCTTTTTATTAGTCTGAGTTGATGTAAGAAGTATTTTCTAGTAGCAATAGGTACCAGTTTGGTTTTTATGCCTCTTTTGATTTTCTAGGCCACCATGAGTGTTTTTCTTTGCCCCCGTAAGTGGTCTTTCTTTTTTTTTGCATATGAAAACATTTTGTCTAAATACCATATGGCACAGTTATGGCAGGGTTAATGAATGAGGTGCACAATTGGGTTGAATGTCTTTCTATCTTTATTTCCCCTGAATCTCTGCTTCTTGTTTTCCTGTTGTATAAATTGTATTTCCCTCTCTGACTTTTTGGATGCAGTTTTTCTTCGAGCCACTTGGGGCACATCAGCTGGCTTGGCTGCTTCCCATTCAGTCCATCCCAGATTACGTTTACCCCTCCCAGCTGTCCACGCCTTGCGGTCCTCCTCCCTCACCAGAACGAAGCAACTACAGTTAGACATCTGTGGCCTTGTGTGACAAAGGTACAGATATCATTCCATTCTTATTCTACATTTTTTAACATCGCGGCTGTAAAATTTGTAAAGTGTCCAAGAAGAAACATTCAGACCTATTCATACCTGGTTGGATGGAGTGGGTGAAACCTTCACTACTAATAGGAAGAAATCCTGAACTGGCGTCCTGAAGATGAACAGATAGTGCCGCATGTTGTGCTACTCACTTTTCCTATGCGGACTGACCTCGAGGGGCTGCGCAGTGACTGTGTTATTTTCAAGCGCATCATTCAATTCAAGTTTATTTGTTAGCCCTTTCTTACTGCATACAAATCTTGCAAAGCAACTTTACAGAAAATTAAGTTTCTTCTGTCTACAATAGTAGTAGTACTTATCAGTGGTGACCTGTCAGTTCACTGTGGCATATGCAGAAATGTTCATAAAAATCATAAAAGACTAAACAAACAGATGATTACACTATTAACAGCAATTTATGCAATGAAACTTATAGCAAAATGTGGTAGTTCTGTATGTTGTCTCTGGGTTAGCAATCATCGTCCTCTGAGGGGTTGGGCATCATCGCTTCTCAGGTGTTCCTGGATCCAGACTGGAGCTTGTGTAAATCCTAGTTACCACGGGATGTAAATCCCGGGGCAAAACAGAGAAACAAATAGAGACATAATTAGCGTAGCTGCTGTTCCAGCCAAGTAAAATTAATTAGTTTAACCCCAGTTAAAGGAATAATAATGCACATTTGATCAGATATAACTGCAGTCCAAAAGTAGAGATGCATTATTTTGAATGCTTGGCCAAAGAGGTGTGTTTTTATCTAGATTAAACAGAGGAGAAGTGTGTCCTTAAGCCCCGAACATTATCAGGAAGGCTATTCCAGAGTTTGGGAGAAAAATGCGAAAAAGCTCTACCTCCTTTACGTGTGGACTTTTGCTATCCTAGGTACTATTTAAGTCCAGCGTTTTGTGACCTTAGGGAGCGTGATGGATTGTAGCGTGTATAAGACTAGTTAGGTAAGCAGGAGCTAAGCCATTAAGGGCCTTATAAGTAAGTAATAATATTTTGTAACTGATACGGAACTTAATAGGTAGCCAGTGCAGAGACTGTAGTATTGGGGTAATATGATCATATTTTCTTGACCTGGTAAGGACTCTAGCCGCTGCATTTTGGACTACCTGTAGCTTGTTTATTGAGGATGCAGGACAACCACCTGAAGCAGTGCTTACAATGTCCAGTCTAGAGGTCATGAATGCATGAACTAGCTTTTTTCTGCATCAGGAACAGGTAACATGTTTCGTAGGCTTGGGCAATGTTTCTAAGATGGAAGAATGCTGTTTTTGTAACATGGGAAATATGATTTTCAAAAGACAAGTTAACTGTCTAATATAACAACCCAGATTTTTGACAGTAGAGGAAGTAACAGTACATCCGTCTAACTTGCAAATTGTAATCTACGAGATTCTGTGTAATGTTTTCTGGCCCAATAAGTATATCTCTGTCTTATATCTGAGATTTAATAGGAGAAAATTATGGTCATCCAATCTTTTACATTTTTAAACACACTCTGTTAGCTTAGATAATTTAGAAGTTTTCACCTGGTCTTTTGAGATGTATAGTTTCAGTATCTATCAGCATAACAGTGGAAAACTAATCTTCCCGTATTTTCTAATGATATTACCCAGGGGGTGTAACATGTATATTGAAAAATAGCAGAGGACCTAGGACAGATACTTGTGGCACTCCATATTTTACTTGTGATAAATTAGATGACTCCCCATGTTAGATAAACCAAGTGGTAGCGATCGGACAGGTAGGATCCTAAACCATTCTCTTAAAGCCTGCCCTTGGATACCTGTATAGTTTTGTAATCTATCTATGAGTATGTCGTGATCTATGGTGTCCAACGCAGCACTAAGATCAAGTAAACTAGCAATGAGATGCAGCCTTGGTCTGAAGCAAGAAAGCAAGTCATTTGTAATTTTGAAACAAGTTGCAGTTTCTGGCTGTGATGGGGCCTGAAACCCGACTTAAATTCTTCATATAGATCATTTTTTTGCAGGTAGGAGCCACAATTGAGCAGACACAACTTTTTTCTAAAATTTTAGACATGAAATGGAAGATTTTGAAATGGGTCTGTAATTTGCCAGTTCACTAGGATCTAGTTGTGGTTTCTTAATAAGAGGCTTAATAACCGCCAGCTTGAATGGTTGTGGGACGACCCTAAACCTAAAGATAACAACGAGTTAATAATATTGAGAAGCGGTTTTTCTGCTACAGGTAACCACTCTCTTTCAGTAATTTATGGGTACAGGATCTAATTAAACATGTTTGTTGGTTTAGATGCAGTGATAAGTTTATTTAGCCTCTTCCTGTCCTATAGTTTGTAAAGCCACTGCAGTGTTTATCTTGTGTGCGATATATTAAACTAAAGTATTTGACACTGTAGATCTACAGTTGTTTATTGTATTTCTGATGTTATCTATTTTATCCAGTGCAAGAAATTCATAAAGTCATTACTATTTTTAACTGTGAGGGAATATTTAGATCGGGGTGGCGTCTGGTTATTTGTTAATCATAGCCACTGTGTCTAAATAAAACCTTGGACTGTTTTGTTGCTTTTCTATGAGTTGTGGATATGCTCGGCCCTGGCAGTTTTTAGAGGCCTGTCCTATAGCTGGACATACTGTTTTTCCACGCAATTTCTAATATCCAAGTGGGTCATTTGACCTGTCGACTACCATGGCACAGTAAGTGGGATATTAATGTTGATTCTCTAACCTTTTCAATTTGAATTGGGGGCAACAGGCTTCTAATGTAATATTAGAGAAGATATTGCCCATGTTGCCATGTCATTTTTGTCTAGTTCATGTGTAGTTATGGGTACAACAGAGCATTTGAGATAAATCAGTCAGGTTATTTGCTCAAATCTGTCTTTGGTGGCTGGAACAATAGTTCTGCCCGGATGTAATCTGAAGCTATATAGTTATTGATTATCATCAATACGCAAAAATGCACGTATTTACAAGGAAATGGTCAGTAACATCATCACTTTGAGGTACGATATCTAAGGTCATTAAAGATCGATTGTTCCATCGATATTATTAAATCTAGCGATATTATGTAAAACGATCGCAGTGGGCACGGTGAAATTTGCTTTACTACTCCAAAACAGGTTTTAATAAGTTAGTAAACGCAAAGTCCTAATGCATCATTTTGTATTATCGAAAATGAATGTTAAAATCTCCGAACATAGCCGCTTTATCAACGGTACCACACAGGTCTGAGAGGAAATCTCCACTTCTTTAGGAATTCTGTATATGGCCCTGGTGGTTCTATACACAGTAGCCAGAGTAAAAGAGATACAATAGATTTCTTTTGGATATCTGACAATGTAACATTAAGCAGAAGTATTTCAAATGATTTAAACCTGTATCCTGTTTTCTGGTTAACACTGAGAATATATCCCTATATATTGTTGAACAACACCCCCACACGAAACCAGTCTGACGGGGCTCATGTTTATAACAGTAGTTTGATATGGGGTAGACTCATTTAGACCTAATATAATCATTTGGTTTTGAGCCAGGTTTCAGTCAAGCGAGAGTACATCAAAGACTATTATCTGTGATCATTTCATTTACAATAACTGCTGGTGTTTGGGTGTGAGTGATCTAATGTTTATTGAGCCCAAACTTTAAAAATTGTTTTTGTTCAATTTATTTTTTACGTTTTCTGGTTATAATCACGATAGAATTTTTTTCTAGATCCTACATTAAATTTATATTTTTGACCTCACTATTGGGGAACAGACACAGTCTTAATAGAGTGGACAGCGCAAGTACTTCTGTTTAAGTGGGTAGCAAAAAAGCCCATCATAGCAGTTATTTGAGAATTGGCTTACTAGGTCAAATGGAGTCGTACGAGTCCCTGGAGGATGTTGTCCGACAAGGATGTTCTGCTCCGACTGACTGCTGGGGTTGCAGGCCATCAAGCGCGAAAAAGCCTAGGTTCGCCTCCCAGAAAAGATTCCAATTATTAACAAACGAGCAGTTTTCTGTTCTTTACACCAGGACATATAACCAGTCATTTAGAGCAAAAAGTCTACTGAAACCTTTTTCGTGTCCTCGTCGATACTTGGGCAGTGGTCCTGACACGATGATCGTCGGCCGCGGGCGTCGTGCTGGCGAACCGTCTCGATCATGCTCCTGAGGTCCCTCTTCAGTTGTCTCCGTCTGCCGCTGCGTGGTTGTCCGTTTTAACCCCGGCGTGAGCAACGACCGCTCTGTGGGCTCGTCGGCCTTCAGGATCGCGGTTGTTGGGTAGTATATTGATTGTATCATGCCGCAGAAACATTGAGAACACTAGCACCAGGGACCACATGAGTGTGCCCTTTTACCTTCGGCTAACGTAGCACAATACGTGTTCGGCCGATGGTGTCTCTCCGACGATCACAGCGTCGCGTTCCGTCTCGTGGAGGGGAGAGAAGCGGTTCCCGTGTGGAGAGTCTCGAAGACCGGAGGGGGAGAATGTTGTCCGCCCGGGTGCCTGGCATCGCCTTCCTCCGCTGCGGATGCAACCAGGGTCTCGTGGTGTCCCCGGCGCCGTTCGGTGAAGGACGTCTGGGCAGCTCGCGTCCTGGGTGCACCGGGCCTGTGCAAGAAAACACCACGTGGTGGAGGGTGGGGTACTGTTAGCAATCGCGCTGTATACCTTTACACCTTTACTTTTGAGCGTCAGCCCGTGTAGGTTTTCCAGGCGGACTCTCCGCTCTCCTCAGCTGGGCCTTGCCATCTGCTCCAGGACCCGCACTCTGCTTCTCCCACGGCCTCCAGCTTCGAGCTGCACCGAATGCAATCTCGAACGTGTCATCACCTGGCCTCAAAGTTAGACAAACATCCGCCACTTAAGCAAGTTACAGTTAGTAAAGCAATTGTAATGTGTGTGAATAGATTCTTAGCGATGCACGCGGTTTTATCGACAGAACCACGCTTGTTATGCGACGGGGCTATAAGCTACTAGCGGACTCGGGAAATCAAAATAAACCTAGGTGATAACGAAGGCTCATCCTGTTTTTTATTTTGTTGTAGAATACGATATATCTTCACCACGTTCTAAGAAAGAAAATGAATGGTGGTCTAAACTAGAATTTTATATAATATAAATATAGGAATAAAAATATACGATCGAGAAATCACGTGACGGATCTCAACTAGGGCCATACGACAACTAGCAACAACCAGGGATAAATGGGCAAATAAAATGCGCTGTGCCACTCTGGGGATTGCCGCCTTGAGTATTAAATACTTTTCCTTGTCCTCATCCACACTATAGTAGTAGTCTTTTCTTGTTTCGCTGTCCTATCATTTGTTGTCTGCTTTTGATTACTGTTGCGATACATTTAAACAGAAACGGTCGTTTTATATTTCTATCTGAATGTATTTTACTTGTTTTTTTCAGGTGTTTTTTATAACAATACAAAAAGCAATGTTGTAACATTTTACCATAGGTTTGACACATTTCACGTTTATTTGTAATTAATTCAACTAGATTTATAAAATTGTGCACCCGTAATTTTTATATTTTGCTGCTGAATTATACACCGCGTTCGTACAAGGTGCTTAAAGTGCTTGAAGGACTTGAGTTTTTTTTTTTTTTTTTTTTAAAATGCCAAGTCCTTGAAAGCCTTGAAACAGCCATAATTTTTGAGAAGGGACATGAATTTTTTTAAAGGGCAGTAGATATTAAAGAATTGATCACACACCCCCCCCCCCCCCACCTTCCACCGAAAAAAAAAAATACGCAAAATTAACGATGCAGCACATCTGATATAAATACAGAGCTCTCTGTCTTTTAGACAGCGCAAGAGCTAAACGCTGCGATCTTCATCCTTTATGTGAAAAGCGCACTCACGATATTAGTACAAGTTTTGTTTTGTGGGAAACTTTTGAGTAGTCCTTGCAATTTATATTGTTATGTCTTTTATTGCATGGGCTGTTCGTTTGGGTTTTTAGTGTGGGAACGCATATAAAGTCTTCACGCCTTTGTACTTTTTAGGATTTACAAACGGGGAGCTCATATCCATCTCAGCCGCGTGGGACACAAAACCTCCCTCTGCATATAAAAACAAGTGAAAGTGGCGTGACATACAGCCAAGTATGGTGGAACCCATACTCAGAATTCGTGCTCTGCATTGTTTAAGCCACATCCAAAGTGCACACACCCCAGCAGTGACACACACACACAACCGTGACCACACACCCTAGAGCAGTGGGTAATCAATTTAAGGCTGCGGCACCCGGGTAGCATTTGGGGTTTTCGGTGCCCTTGCTCTCCGACACCTCAGTCGTGGGATTGCCGGCCCGAGACTCAAACCCACAACCTTATGGTTAGAAGTCAAACGCGCTAACCCTTAGGCCACGACTTCCCCCTCCACGATCTTTCCCTATTCGGTGAGGTTGGGTTGCTTTAACAAGTCATCTAGGAAAAACATTGTCTGTTATCTAACTAGATTTGTACAGTACATAATTTAACAACTACTGAGAATTCATCAACATATTTCTAAGTATGGGCGATTTTTGTTGTACATCGCGGATTTCAAAAATAAAAGTTTTCCAAACCTACACTCTGAGTTTGCAGGTGGCCAAATATGAAAATGACATGGATTTAAACGTCCTTGAATCATGCTGTAAAGTAGAGCTTAGATCGGGCCCAACAAATCAAGCCCAACCCTGCCTGAGCACGTTGTGTCCGAGCCCGGCCCGGCCCCGACACGTTCACTCTAATTATGAGCCCTTTTAATATTGTGGGGCCGCTACAAACCAGGGGCCGGTGCCATATTGTTGTTTAAAACGGCAGGTGCTGCTGTGCTAGATCATTTAGTCTCCAGGGGGATAACTATTAATAAACTATTAATTTACTATTAATAAATGAGGCCCAAATTGGCCACGCTTGGTTCAAAATTAAATAGTTAATTATTTACATTAATCAGCAAAGTTTAAATTTTATTTAATTGAACAAGCACCAACATTCAGCATTCAATCCATTATTTCTTAAAGATTACTTATTAGTACATAGTGTTACTACTACTACCTTTCAAATCTTAATTTTCAAACAACATCTTTGTTCGTGCAACAAGCAATATGTTGCGTTGGTAAATTCCAGTGAACGCCGTGTTTTAAGAGGTTTTAAATGGTTTAAGTGATGACCCGCCAGGGGCACGCAGGCGCACTCCATGTCATATATTAATTTTTCTGCTTATTGCTTTTTATGTATTCAATTCCAGGCCATTGGTTGATGAAAAATGTATTTTAAAATTAAAGATACAACCTATACTAAATGGAAATTCCACTTTAAAAGAAAATCTTTCTTCGAAAACAAAGCTTTACACACTTGAACACTAAATTGTGCTTTATTTAATGGCTAAAACACGTTAGGGCTTACAGAACGGTCTTTTTTGTACAACTTGGGCAGCAACATTCATTTAAATTCTGAATTTTGCACATGTAAGCGTCTGAAGGCATTTGTTTGTGCAATAGTAAAACATATCTGTAACATTTATCAAGTTCCTAATTGTGCTTTGTATTTATTAATTATCTTAATGACTACTACGACACGGAAGAAGCATGGAACTGCGTTGTTTTGTTTATTCAGAAAGAACCTGAATGGATCGTAAATGGATCTGAAATTCCATATGAAGACACAAAAAAAAATAAAACCGTGCTTGAACACACAAAATGATGTGCCTATGACCCGTATTTTTTTTTTTTCTGTTCTAGGCGAGCAGCGTGCCGCATTTAAGGCCACGAGACAAAGCCAACACATGTTGTCACTACCTTTCCCCATCTATGTTTAAAATTGTTTCCATAAAACCTCCGATTTTTCCTGTTTCAGAAAAGAATGAAAATTATCTTGTTTTCATTTTTTCTTTGCTTCTTCAAGCTACTGTTGCACGTAAGCTACTGAATATAAATCAGCAAGCCCAGCAGGTGTGGATTCGTCACCTCTATGGGCTGTCAGCGCGTCGAGAGTGCGAGTGGACGAGACGGCTGAGAGCTGACACGTGACGTGCTTTATCAAGGGCCCGACCTGACCCGGCCCGAGGACGGTGGCGGGAAATGGGTCGAGTCTGGGCTCGGGCAGAGAATCTAAGCTCTACTGTAACAGTGCACAATGGCCCAGACCGGTGGCGCCCCTCTGCCGGTATTTCTTATAAGGCATAATAGACTTACATTGGTTATGTTTTGTTCCTATTTTGTGGAGGCATATTAACATTTATGATGTCTGCTTTTTTTGTTTTTTTTTTTTTTTTTTTTTTTCCGGTTTGTTCAATACAAACCATATAATTACTTGGGGTAGATAATTTATTTGAAACCAATTATTATTGCCTCATCGGTATTTTATATATCAAGAGTCCATACGAAAGCAGAAGCCTGTTTTTCATCTTATGGTCTATTTGCATTACACAACAAAATAACTATCAGATTACCTCAATTATCAACTATCAGTAGATTATTTGATTACAAACACAATTATTAGTTACAGCCCTCGATTAGTTAATATTTCACCCCCCAAATCATTGTTTTTGATTTGGTGTGATTTTTAAAATACCAAATGTTCTCAATATTCAAAAAAAAAAAAAAAAACACTTTATAAATGTGTATGAAAAAACAAAGTTTAAATAAGGAAAATTTGAATAACTTTTTGCCATAATATGCCTTTCCCGTTCAAAGTTGCCACAGTCATTGCATACTGTTTGGTGCTGCACTTTTTAGTGCCTTTTTTTTTTTTTTCTTTTCTTTTTTTTTTTTGAATTTTAAGATAACAAAATAGTTTAAGATCTCTGATTTTGGTCCTTGAAAACCAATAAAGTACTGCTTAAAGTCCTTGAAGGTCCTGGAATTTTCATTTTGCAGTTTTCTGTCCGAACCCTGTATACACTAACCTATGTTAGTATAGTATTTTTTTGCATAGATTTGTTTATTCATGTTTCATACTGAAGTGGTCTATATGGAGTGAGATTGTGTTTAAACAAACAAAAGAGTGACGATTCAGGGTCCACACAAAAGTATAGAAGTTCTACATTGATTAAATAAAAAATATCCGCGCGGATATCAGATTGGATCGGTATCAGCATATACTCACAATTTTTTTCAGAACCAATCCAATACCAAAATGCTATCGTTGCATCCCTACACATCTTGTGTTGATCTTGTTCTGAGATATTCATCCTGGTTCCGTTTTAAAAAGGAGGAAGTACAAAATTAGTCGTTTGGCAGCTTGCTTTCAGTAAAAGCTGTTTTTGCACTTACAAGGAAGTTTTGAGTTCTGAAGCTTACAGTAATGCTTAAATGTTTCCTTCATCTATGAGACTTGATGACTTCACTCACAGTGTCAGTGTGGGGAAAAACATACATATATGGAGTACAACAGCGTACTAAGTTTGCAATATGGAGCACTCGTTCACAAATACACACGGAAAAACATACATATATGGAGTACAACAGCGTACTAAGTTTGCAATATGGAGCACTCGTTCACAAATACACACACGAATGTATTTATATAATATTTCTATAACAAACACCACATATATATAGTATATATAATGTATAAATAATATATAGATATATATATGGTGGTATATATATGATTGTATCTATGTGTGGTGTAGGGTAATATAGTAGGTGGGGTGAATTAAATGTGATATGGAGATATAGAAGAGTTGTGTGTGTGTGTGTGTGTGTAATCTAAAATGATGTGCTAGTATAGAGAATATGAAAGTATATGGTGTGTATATATAGATCATACAATATGTGTTAGGATATATAGTGTGTGTATAACTAACACATAGTGTGAGATACTATATGTGTAGCAGACATATATGTGTAATATAGTGTAGTATCATATGTGATATATCTATATTAGTGTGTATATATGTTGATATATACATATAGGATACATACTATGTATATAGAATGTGTGTATTATAGCATGCATAGTCAATACACTATGTGATATATACCCACTTTGATATATCTATCGGTGCGTATAGTGTGTACTACATGTAGATATCTAATATAAGCATGTGATATGGACTATATAAATAGTGTATGTATATATTATATATGGTATTATATCTGATATATTATACTATATAATATATATATATATATATAATATATATAGCCCCCCTAACCTACCTATAAAACACAACCATCACAGAAACTTCTGGCTTTTTTTTATAACACTGGCTTTTATGCTCTTAAGCCATTTAATTTTAGCAAGGTCCATAGGAAGTGTCCCTTGTAACCAATGGTTTTGCTGTAATACCCGAATTGTTATAAAACATTTTGTGTCCTCCTAAACCTTAAATCCGTCTACTTTAAAAAAAAAAGAAAAAAAAGTAAAACATACTTGAGTCTAAAAATAACTTTAATTTACAACTAAAGTTACAACTTTCAAATTATACTGAAGGCATTTAAAGTTAACCTCGCAACAAACAAACCAACAAAAAAAACAGCAGTGAAGATTGTGTTTCATGTTCTACTGACAAAGTGAAAGTTGCAATAATTATACATTGTTTTCAAGGTTGTTTTTTTTTTTTTTTTTTTTTTTCGGAATGACATTACAGTGTGGGGGCGTTGGGGTCGTGGGGGTGGGGTTTGGTTACTGGTGAAAAAACAAAACCCAGCACATTGGCCTGTGTGTTATGAAGCTAGACGGAAACGAACCCTCAGAGTTTGAGTAGGTTTAGCAGCTGACCACCCAAACAAACCCAGCCTGGTTTAGATCAGGTTCAGTGGGCTCACAAAGCTTGATTTAAACGTTCTGTCAACTGCAGCAGTTTGATTCACTTCTCGCGAGGAGTCATTGCAATTCACTTCTTTACTGAGATTAAGAGATGTATATTAAAAATGTAATGAAATTTACACTAAGCTTTCACAAGGCAGAATACAAATGCGCGCAGCAGCAAAAGTTTGAGAATCAGCATAAGTGGGAGGGAAGAAAATATCTAGCTATTGCATTTTGAATCAAAATATGAAAACAACAAACCAAAAGTTATAGTATTGTACAGTACATGTCAAAAGTTTGGAAACATTACTATTTTTAATGTTCTTTTGACCAAGTTTTTCTTCTGTTCTTCTCTCATAAAGCCTGCATTTTATTTGATCAAAAATACAGAAAAAATGTAGTATTGTGATTATATTTATTACAATTTAAAATAATTGTTTTTTAAATTTATTATACTTTAAAATAATCATTTTTTTCTGTGTGAGTGCAAATCTGAATTTTTAGGATCATTATACTCATGATCCTTTAGAAATCATTCTAATATGATGATTCATTTCACAGTTGGCAAACAGTTCTGCTGCTTCATATTTTTGCAGAACAAGTGATACCTTTTTTTAGGATACTTTGATGAATAAAAAAAAAAAAAAGCTATGGTTTTTAAATACAAATAATTTCGTAATAACAATATACTTTCTGGAATGTTGGTCAGATAATTTTTTTTTTCTGTTTTTTTCTTAAGTGAAGTGATTTAAATAAGAAGTTAAATGTGAAATAAATACAAGTGATATGTAAAAAATATATTATTAGAATATATATTATTGAATTTTTTTTATTTTGATGAATGCAAGTTCTGCTTTTACCTTTTATTGCATCAAATATATTAGACAGCAGAACTGTTTCCAACACTCCATAATAAACAGAATATTAGATGATTTTCTAAATGTCTTCATTGTTTCTCAGCTGGATGGTACTACTGTGGCCCCTGAATGCTGGGAGTAATGAGATTCTGAAGACGATTCTAGCTTTGCATCACAGATAATTATTTGTTTAAAAGTAGATTCCAAATAGAACAAACTATTATTTAAGTTGTAATTTCACATATTACTGTTTTTGTTTTTTTTTCTGTATGTTTGATCAAATAAATGCAGGCTTGATGAGCAGAAGAAACTTCTTTCAACA
>NC_056615.1:6263741-6331663 GCF_018340385.1 Cyprinus carpio
TTCCAAAAAAACACAAGTGAAGAAGAAGAAGAAACCACAGATACTACAAGTAGTAACGCGATCATCTGACATGAAACAGGATTCAAACTGTAACGTTATGAAATAAAATTCTGCTACGACCGATGAAGAGGTAATAATTACAGTGTCAAGCTTTGGGGTGTTGATCAACTCCATTTATGTTTTGATTATCATAACCTTTGGAATCCAATTCATAAGTCGCTTTTTTCAGCTTTTTGTTCAAAATGTTTATTTCTTAAATTTTTATTTGAAACTTACCCCACATTAAGTGTTTAAAAAAAAAGAATGCATGAAGCGAGAATAAAATGTTTTTTGTTACAAGCGATACCCTGTTCTTTCTTTTGGATGTTTTGGTATGTTCATATATTCATACAACAAAATATTACAAATTAAAACTAAATAGGGACATCGTAGTATACTTAAAGTATGATATAAAGTTCACTTAAAGAAAACTTATGAGTATACCTTGCAGTATACAACTACTAACTAGTAGTTTACTGAGACTATACTTCAAAGTTTACAAAGTATTTATTAGTGAACTATCAGTATACCTATAAGTTCACTTTTAGTATAATTGCAGTACAAACTACAAACATAGAGGTAAACTAGTTGTGTACTCAAAGTTTCCTACTGTTATACTTAAAGTATACTTAAAAGTATACTTTTACTAGAAAGTGGGCCAGTTTAGTCCCAAGAAGTATTGAAATAGTACACTTACAAGTATACTACTAGAACACTAATATTTGTATACTTACTACATAAAATATACTTAAAAATATACTTGAACTTTACTTGAGTATACTTAATAAAATTAATTTGAACGTATACTGCTTTTTGGTTAAGGATGTACTTACTTTGGGAAACTATGCACTTCTGCAGCTGGCCCTATTTTCTCCATAAATAACTCTCTTTAGTCCCAAGCGTTGTAGGCACCTGCTCTCTGATTGGTAGGCCCATGTCCAACTGCGATGTATAGGACCGGTGCACAAAAACAAATAGGACAAATGGGAGATAGGTGTGGCAAAAAGCTGCTTTCATTTTTCGGGGATTTAATATCCAATGAGCTTTTCCCATGTAGAAACATCTAATGGTGGGGAACACCCAGTGCGGGACATTCATCAGGAGGTTACAGAAATGGTTACAATAGGAAGTTATGAATAATGAAGGACAAATTACATGTCCTGATGTTTGTGATAAATTGTGTCATTAGTAGCTTCTTGTTAAGGATACTATTACTTACAACCCTAACTATGCAGTCAGATGGTGGTAAAACAGTGCTAACCATTCCATTATCACATAAAAAATGAGGACTTGAGCCATATCTGAATCGGGCACAACAAAACCAAGTTCTGTTAAAGGTATATTGCACCCCAAAATAAAAATTTTGTCATAAATCACTTACCCCCATGGTCATTCCAAACCAGTAGAAGCTTTCTTCACTATTTTTGAACACAAGGATGCGCTGTTTTCTTTCAAATCAAAGCTAAATACATGTAGAACAGTTGCATCCCTTGTGGCGCGGAGATGATACAGAAGAGCATACGCAGTACACGGTAATATGGAGAGACACAGAGGAGAATGTTGACAAAGGGAATTGTTGAATAAAGTCATTATTTTTTGTTTTCTTTGCTTACAAAAAAGTGTTCTCAAGTTGTTTATATTACCCAGATTGCATGTCTGATGGCAGATGAAGTATTCTGACGATGACTTTCATACCTTTTGTGGACCTTGACACTGTTATTTTTACTTAGCAGTCTATGGGACAGTCACAGACCTCCCGGTTTTCATCCAAAATATCTTAAATTGTGTTCCGAAGATGAATGGAGCTTTTACAGGTTTGGAACGACATGGGGGTAAATGATTAGTGTCAAAATTTTTTATTTTGGAATGGAGTATCCCTTTAACCCTCTCTGAAGTCGATTAACGCGTATACGCCAGCTTTGAGGCATCTTCTCCTGATAACCTCGAAAAGAACTTAAATTACACTTTCAGTTTTGATCGTACAGATAAGAGCAATACATCAATCAGATCTGTAAAGGGTCTACTTTTTTTTTGTATACAGACATAATAACACAAAACCTTTGTGCACTTATAATAAGATTCCAAACACGGAGTGCTGTCTGCAGCCTTGTCTGCGCTGATCTTCAGTTCCAAACGCGTCATTAAATGACCTGTAACTCAGTGATACTCAACACCGAGACATAGATGAGGATATCTACGAAAGCCTGACATGTCCTACTTTTACACTAAACAAGTTGCCCTGCCAAAAACAAATATTCTGTGATAAAGTAATCCATATGAAACAACGCGATGTCCGTTTTTCACGTCTCCCTTCTCTTATAATGCGACCACCCCCCGCGCTGAACGCACCTTTCAGATTCAAAGTGTTTCACTGAAGCGCGCGGCTTGAAACGCCACACAACTCGATGGGACACGAGCGAGACGTGCTTCAAGTTTTTTATTTTTGTTTTGCTTCGCGATGAAGGAATAAGAAATCATATCACACCCAACAATATTTGATGTGGTTGAGTGATTTGGAGATTTGTGCATGTTCCTTCCTCAAAAAAAAAGAATAGTACGCACTTTGACTCAGCAAGAGTTCCATAAGCATGAGAACGTTCTCTGTTGTTAGTTATTTATCTAATTGATACTAGTTTTTCCACATAACGTTTACACAGTTTAACGATTCAGAAACTTTTTCCGAAAGACTTTTAGTTTTTCCAACTATAAATTCCTGATTAAATGTGATAATCAAGTGAAATATTTATGAAGTGTTTCCTTACACATATACCTACCTCGACGATAACCATTCAAACGCTTGATGTCAATAATATAAATGTAACAAATAAATGTAACGGTAACAAATGTTACTAAACAAGGCGGTGTCTGTACAATTTATCCGCCCGACAACCTGAAAAAAAGGTTACCTCAGCTCGTTTCACAATTAATAATAATAGAATAATAATGATAATAAGAAAAATAACTGTTTTGGTCTGTTACAAACAGTTCAATTTGTTAAAAGGTCGTTCGTCGAAGGAGGATGTGCCTGTATTACTGATGCAAAAAAATTCAGTGTGAAAGTTCAGGAGTTGATGGTTATAATACGCTTGTTTAACTTGCAACTCACAAGTGAAATCTCTAATTATGTTGTGTTATAATGAAATATATTCGAAATAAACGGAAACAACATCAAAATATATTACCAAGGTATTTGGTCCGCACAGTCCGGTCTCTTTTAACTCAGCCCGACTCCGTGACACACTGTAACTGAATGGCTCATTATGCAGCTCATTATGCAGGCCTTTGGTCTTCTCAGGTGCGAATTCGGAATATTTGACAGCCTACTAAGCTATCATGACGGTTACCAACACGAGCGGTCTTAGAAATTTAAAGCCATATATGTGTGTTTCTGGAAGTGAGTAAGACACGATGATTTTCACAATTCGATCATGTTGTACTGGTTCGGTGTTTTATTGCCTTATGCAAGTTGATTGAAACAGGTTTTGAGTGTTTTTTCTCCAACGAACCAACCATAACATTGTTTCTTTCTCAGAAAACACAATCATCATGGACATACAGGCGGCTCACATATTATTTAATACCCAGTTGAGGCTGATTACAGTGAATGATACTTTAGCCATTGAGAGATCGTTATAGAAACTGATAAAAGCACCAAGGTCCAGGCCATGACAAAACGTCCGCAGGCCGCCAAAAATACCCTTAGACCTCCAGAGGTTAAAGTACCAATGGGTATACTTTGTGCGAATAGCCCACAAATACATTTTCGGGTCACGTTAGCGAGTTTTTTACAAGAAAAGCCAAAAACTCATTAGGATATCAAGTAAGATCCTGTTCCATGAAGATATTTTTTTTAATTTCCTACTGTAAATTATATCAAAAAAAATTTTTGATTAGTAAGATTGCTTGCTAAGGACGTCATTTAGAAAGCACAAGGCAATTTTTCTTTCCTCAAAATGTAGATTTTTTTACAACCTCAGATTTGTCCAGATTTCCTCAACATACAGCTGTACTATATTTTGTCCTGTCCTAAACAAACCTACATCAATGTCGAAATTATGTATTTTTTATTGAACTTTGGAGATGGATGTATACAATCTCAATTTGAAAATTGACCCTTATGACTGGTTTTGTGGTCCAGGGTCATATTTAGTGAGGAGAATATTATAAAAAAAAAAAAAAATTGGGGTGGAAGGTTTGAGCCAGTACACATCAACATAGGAAACCCATTGCAGTACTTAGGTTACCACCCAGAACACCCTTGCAACTGTACAGCAACACCACTGCAACCATGTAGTAATACCCTTGCGGTCACCCAGAACACCATGGACAACCGCTCTGGTGTCTCATAGCAACACCCTGGTAACTGCTTTGCCTCAATCCCAGGCAACCACCCAGAACCACCCTAGCAACTTCATAAGAACCCCCCAACAACCACCCAGAACACACCCTGGTAACTGCTTTGCAGCAATCACCAGGCAACCATGAAGAAACACCCTAGCAAGTGCATAGCAACACCCTGGCAACTGCTATGCAGCAATTCCCAGCAACCACCCAGAACCACCCTAGCAAATGCATAGCAACACCCCAACAACCCCTAGAACACCCT
The DNA here is from genome assembly GCF_018340385.1 of Cyprinus carpio. Lineage (NCBI taxonomy): Eukaryota > Metazoa > Chordata > Actinopteri > Cypriniformes > Cyprinidae > Cyprinus > Cyprinus carpio. The sequence continues at coordinate 6,268,387 of NC_056615.1, forward strand.
GGTAACTACTGCTTTGCAGCAATCACCATGGCAACCAAGAAGAACATTCCTAGCAAGTGCATAGCATACACCCTGGCAACTGCGATGGCAGCAAATCCCCAAGCAACCACCCAGAACACCCTAGCAATGCTGCATAGCAATAGGCAACCCAGAACACCCTGTCAACTGCATAGCAACACCCAGGCAACCATCCAGAAAACACTAGCAACTCCATAGCAACACCCAGAACACCCAAGCAGCTGCATAGCAACACCTCTACACAACCCCAAAAAAAAAACCCCCCCCAATTGCGTATTATACAATTGTTTTTAATTTGTTGTTGATGTTGTTCGTAGTTTTATCTGGATTTGTTTGGGGCTTACAGTCCGTAAGCACATGTAAATATGCTGTTGCTCTCTCTCTCTTAGTATATCCTTGTCTCTCTTAGCTATATGTCTGAATCTGTAATTACTTTCAACCCTTTATTTTGTCTCCCCAATGTTTTATCTTCATATGTTTCAACCTGTTGCTTTTTTTTGTTGTTGTTGTTTTTGGTCTGGATGGCATTTTTTCGTACAGTCCTTTCCACCTCCCACTCTCTCATCCATTCAACCTTTTACTCAGATTTTGCATTTCATTGCACCGTTCTCTTTCCTCTCAGAACAGCAGAGATCAGTAATCTCCCAATCCACCCGTCACCCACAGATGTTCTGTATTGACGAGTCCACACTATGTCTTAGTTGCTATGACAACACACTTTTTGTACATCTCTCTGCCTCCTTTGGCTTTTTTGGAGCATTTTTCCCTCTGTTTCATTATGCTACCAGTGGGAGCTCATGGTTTTGCCAGCAACCATCTGGGCTCTGCTCGACTGACTTCTACCTGTGAATTGCTGTAGCTCAGGGTGAGAGATATTTCAGAAACTTTAACCAGATTTTAACAAGTAAAATAAAACAAATCTAATTTTCAGTTTCATCTGGGATCCTGTCCAGTTTGCCTTCAAATGACACACAAACTGTTTAATGGTAATGGCATTGCATGAATGGATGTATGGTTTGTAAGGTTGACAGATGGCTGATTTTTGGCTGGAAATGTATCTTTCCCTTGCCTAAATTTAGCCAGATTAGTTATTCATGATCAGGTTTTAGGATGCACTGCTTATTTGAATCATGATGGAGGAAAACATATTGTTTAATGGTGTTTTTAATAGTTCAGAATACTTAATGGAATTCACACTAGTGCTCAGAAAATAATCAACTTTCTCTTAAATGTTTCTTAAAATTCCTTCAATGTTTTCTTGAATTTGTTGACATCAATACTATAAGTTAGGTCTTGGAAGAAATTTGTTGAGAAATATTTGATTTTGCAGGTGTATATTGGTAAATCTGAGTACAGGTTAGGGACTGTTGAGCAGTGTTTTTATGACTTATTAATTATGTTTATAATTTTACCCTCTGGGGTCTGAGTGGGTTTGGGATCCCTGGAAAAGTTTTGACATTCCCTGACATTTGTGCTTTTTAGTATCTTAAAAATATATAAATGTCTAAAGTCTGATTACACTGTATTCAGGACAAACTGGGCTACAATAATACGTGAGCAGTATGAATGTACATGTTTGTGTTTTTGAGAAAACAATGTTTGTGTGATTACTTTTGCATAGCATGTTTTGTGTTAGAAAGGCTGTATGTGTGTCAGTGGCCATGGATATTTAGTGATTCACACCTGAGAGAAATGAGCCATCAGTCAGTCAATGTGTCTGTGAGGCAGGTAAGAAAGAATGCGAGGAGATTAAAATAATGTGTGGGTTTTGATTATTTGTATTTTATTTACAAACACAGTATAACAAAAAATCTACACAGTAAAGGTCGAAGAAAAACATTAACATTATTGAGCATATTAATCTAAAGACAGACACTTGAACAATAACACACCTTTGTGTAATTGCTGACAACAGATCATGTTCAAACGGCATGTCAGTCCTAAATTTAGGACTCCTAAATAAGAGTATTTCACAAAGCGTTTTAGCACTAAAACTAGCTCCTAAATCTGTGAAAGGTTAGGAGTAGTGAAGAGGACTCCTTGGCTGTTGCCCACAACTCCTAAAATGGCTGTTGCCCACAATTGCGGCAATCTGGCCTTGGAATGTAACATTTTAGAAACATTTGACAATGATGTGCTTTTAAAAAGGTATCAACTTTGGTTTTGGCGGTTATCCCAACTCCAAATTTTCCTTTGATTGTATCCTTGTTTTTCATCAACCAGTTGGCAACAAGAAGTAACAGCTGTTTCCCTATCTGTCGGTCACTACAAGTTATGTCGAACGACAGATATGGGTTCTCACTTGGGAGGTGCCAATCAAGCTAAAGAGCAGATTTCCTAAAAGAACAAATCATGGACGAATCACATTTTTTTTAAAGATGCCGTTTCGTCCGTGGTCCTTCTGGATGCGGTCGTTTCTTGTCCTCTGTCAACGGCCATGAGCGTTGTCTTCCGTGTCTGGGGCATTCAGCATGCTGAAGATGCAATTGTGGATGGTTCATGGCTGCATTGCAGCGTGACCATGGCAACGCTGATTGCATCTCTCCTTTCTTAAAGGGAAAAGAACAGACCCGTCTGTCACGTACCCCGTCTTTGGTTTCTCTGCCACGAGCAGAGAGGACCGCCGACTAGAGCTCTGGGAGATTTTGAGGGTGACGGTGAGAGTTTCTCCGCCGGGCCGTACCCCACGGACTTCTCACCCCCCCTTCCACAGTGCCTGGTCCTTGTGCCGGCTGCTGGGTGATTCTGCTGGGCTGTCTTACGGCAGTCCCAGCATGTCATTCGTTGTGCCGCCAGGGGATCAGATGTTGATTGCAGCATCGGGGGATGGGCTGTTGACCTCTGTGGATGTAGATTCAGAGTGGGGCTGCCCCCCTCGGGTGTTGTCACCACTGCCAAATCAGACCCAGAGTTGACAGCTGTGCATGCCCGGGAAGCTATGAGCATCAGGTTGGAGGTGAATACACCGCCCAGGGGGCCCTGAGTGGCTTACAGCTGGACGATTGGTTCTCGATGTAGAGCGCGGCTCACAACAGCGTTTTGCTCTGGTTCCTTTCTTCCCAGATGCGCATGGGGAAGTGACGTAGTGGTGGACGGCCAGAAGCCGCTAGTCTCCTTCCTCCATCCTCATTACCCTCGATGGTGGGGCAGCTAGGGGGAGCACCGACATTCCCCAGGAGGAGAGTGTGATGGCGGTGCACCTGTGACCGCAAAACGCCGCCACTTGAAGGAAATAGTCCGTGTCTCCCATCCAAAGCCTGTAAGCTGTTGGTGGCAATCACTGCCAAAGCTTGCAGTGCTTCGGCCAAGCTGCCTCTGCCCTGCATGCCATGGCAACCCTGCAATTCACCAAGCTTTCTTGATGCTCCCATCTTCCAGGCTGGCCTGTGCGGCGACGCTGTCGAGGGCTGTGCCCAGCAGTTCCCGGCAGTACAACAACAGACTGAGGCCATTCTACGCATCTTGCCCCAAACGTGATCCTCTAGCTGCCCCTGGCTCCGGGGGGGAGGGGGGCTCTGGGCGCTGAAACAGCGTCAAGGCCGGTGCCTCGAGCCCCGCACAGGAGAGCGGCGCCCCCCCGTATCACATTCGGGTGGGGGGCAGCACGAAAATCGGTCCAGGAAATCCTCCAGAAAAGCCAGCGCCCTTCACTGCTGGGGCAACTTGGAGATGTGGGAGACTGCTCTTCAAGAGCGTGGTGGAGACAAAAGACCGCCACTCCTTCCCCTGAGGAGAATTCTCAGTTTTTCTTTTCTTTTTGGTTGGTACCCACATTTTCAATAAAAGAGCAATTTCCCTTTCCTCTGAGTTCCAAGGCTTGTGGTTTGACAGTGAGCGATGCACTGCCTCCTCATTCTCACCCATGACACCCCTATTCCCAGGGGCCAAGAGGTTTGCAGTGAATGGAGATGCAATGCCTCTCCACGCGTGGCTGGTCCAGGGGTTCCTCCGGGAACACTGGGAGTTTTGCTCTGATGACTCAGAACGCGATGCTTTCTGGGCCATCCAACATGACTCCCCATCGCTGCACCACTGCAGGTACATTGACTGTCCCTTTGGTGGCACTCGTACAGAGTTTGGGGTGTGGCTTGTGCTGCCCAACCTGTCCCGTTGGCTCATTCAGATGGTTCGACTCGGCTATGCGATTCAGTTTGCCCGGCGACCCTCCCAAGTTTAATGGTGTTCTCGAGACTTCGGTGGCAGTCCGGGACACCTCTGTCTTGCATGAGGAGATTGCTTTCCTGTTGGCGATGGATGCAATCGAGCCGGTCCCTCCATCGAGATGAGGAAGGGGTTTTTACAGCCCTTACTTCATCGTACCTAAGAAAAGCGGTGGCCTTCGACCTATCTTAGATCTGCGAGTTTTGAATCGGGCCCTGCACAAGCTCTCGGGTTCAAGATGTTAATGCAGAAACGTATTATCAAATGCGTTCAAGCCCAGGATTGGTTTGCAGCGATCGACCTGAAGGACACGTACTTTCATGTCTTGATCCTCCCTCGCCACAGACCGTTTCTGCGATTTGCGTTCAAGGGTCAGGCATGGCAGTACAAGGTCCTCCACTTCGGGCTCTCCCTGTCCCCCCCGTGTCTTTACGAAGGTGCAGAGAATTTTTTTATCTCGGTATGGAGTTAGACTCGGGTGAGTTTGGCAGGCGCATCTCACCAGCGAGCATGCCCAGTCGGCGCTGATCTGCCTGAGATCCTTCAGAGGCAGGACAGTGGTACCATTTTCAGAGGCTCCCGGGGCATATGGCATCCCGCAGCCACAGTCACACTGCTCTGATTGCTTCATATGAGACCACTTCAGCACTGGTTACACTTCTGAGTCCCGAGATGGGCATGGCGCCACGGTACACATCGTGCCCTTAGAACAAGTGTCCCGGTATGTCGTTGTCACAACAGATGCCTCCAACACAGGCTGGGGCGCTACCTGCACTGGGCAGTAGCTTCAGGGTCCTGGACAGGACCTCAACTGCTTTGGCACATCAACTGCCTTGAGTTGCTAGCAGTGCATCTAACCTTGCGGCAGTTTCTGTGCAAGGTCAGGGAGGATGAGGAACAGGTCCTGTTGGTTGCGCCTTACTGACCCACCCGGACCTGGTTTTCGGAACTTATGCTCCTCGTGACCAGCCCTCTCCTTGGCACAACCTCCATGTGTGGCTTCTGGACGGGATGCAGCAGACCTAAGTGACCTACCACCAGCGGTAGTAGACACTATCATTCAGGCTAGAGCTCCCTCTACGAGGCCTGCCTATGCTTTGAAGTGGAGTCTGTTCACAATTAGTGTTCTTCTAACCAAAGAAGACCCCGGAGATACTCAATAAGAGGGTCGTGCTTTCTTTCCCTGAAAGAAAGGTTGGAGCATAGGCTGTCACCCTCCACCTTGAAAGTGGAGGCCAGTCCCTGGGAAAGCATGACCTGACCGTTAGGTTCCTGAGGGGTGCCAGAAGGTTGAATCCTCCTAGGACACCCCTGATACCCCTCCTGGGATGTCTCTGTTGTCCTGGCTGGACTCCAGAGGGGCCCCTTTGAGACATTTGATTCAGTCAAGATGAAGTTCCTGTCTCTTAAGACAGTGCTCCTGATCATGCTCACTTTCATCAAAAGGGTCGGGGGACCTTCAAGCATTTTCGGTAAGTGAAGAGTGCCTTGTTTTCGGGTGCAGGCCTACTCTCACGTTGCCCTAAGATCCTTGCCTGGATACATGCCCAAGGTTCCCACCACTCCCTGCTGAGACTAAGTGGTGAACCCTGCAAGCACTGCCCCCGGAGGAGGCAGATCCAGCCTTGACTTTGCTTTGTCCCGTAAGAGCACTACGCATATACGTGGACCGCACCCAGAGCTTCAGAAACTCTGAGCAGCTCCTCGTCTGCTTTGGAGGCCAGCAGAAAGAGAAGGCTGTCTCCAAGCAGAGGTTGGCCCACTGAGATAGTGCCAACCCCAAGGCGAGCCGTGCACCCTGTGGATGAAAACCCACTCCACTTGGAGTGTTGGCTCCTCCTGGGCGTAGGCGCACAGCGCCTCTCTGTCAGACATCTGTCGAGCTGCGGGCTGGGCAACAACTAACACCTTCGCGAGGTTTTAAACCTTTGTGTAGAGCCATTTTTTTTTCCCATGTGTTGGGTAACAGATAATGGGTGGGAAGATCTGGCTCAGTGTCACGCTTGCTTGTCCCATTCCCCCTCACACGGGGATGCAAGCACCTTTCTTCTCCCAGTAGAGTTCCCCCCCAGTTGGCGAACCCTGGTTCAGCATCCTTCAGCACCCTCGGCAGTCAGACTTGGCAGAGCAGTCTGACACCAGGCCCAGTACTGGTGTTAGCATGCCCGGAGTCCCGGTCAGCTCCTGTACTGGGCTAGGTGTCCATATGGCTTGATTCCCTACGGGTAATCCCATATGTGTATTCTTCCACGGTAAGGTTTCCCTTTGGTAAACCCGTGTATTCCCTTGACAAACTCTGGCAGTCTCTTCTGGCAGTTGTTCCATCCTTACACTAAGGTAGGACCTGCCTCAGAGAAGACCCATTCTATATGTAGTATACTGCCCCCTGGGTCAGTTCCATATCAGTATCTCTATATGGTCACCTCCCTACGGGTAGGATGTGGTCTCTGTAGTGACCTTTTTCCTTAAGGCTCACTTCCCCATTGTTCGGCGTTTTCCATGGACCCCATATGTCGTTCAACATAACTTGTAGTGACCGACAGATAGGGAACGTCTCGGTTACGTACATAACCCTCGTTCCCTGATGGAGGGAACAGAGACATTATGTCCCCATGCCACAACCTTGAACCATTAGCTGTTGCCGGGACAACGTTCTCGGTCTCCTCAGCGTAAAAACTATTGAGTGGATGCACCTGTCGCCTATTTATATTCATATGCACGGGAAGTGGCTCAGGTATGCAAAATCCACTAGCAAATTTTCATTGGCGTTTTCTGTTAAACTCAGAGATGATTGGCCTCCCAAGTGAGACCCCGTTACGTACGTAACCGAGACGTTGTTCCATCCAGTTTGGTTTTCTTTTACATTTGCATGTCTTACTAGCAGCCATGATAATTATAGTCGGTTTATTAAAAGGCAGTTTAAAATGCATATTCACCAATGTTTTATGGGAAGCATACAGGCTGACAATTAGCTGAACATATAGATATACAGCAGGTCGAATAAATATGTGACCACATCACCATTAACACATCACGCAGAACGGCTGTTACTTCTTGCCCAACTGGTTAAAGGGGTCATATGATGCAATTAAAATTTTTAGAAGAAGATCTCAAAGTCTCAAATCCAAAGAGATATTCTTTATAAAAGTTAAGAGTCAACCACGCCCTCCTAAAACGGCTCGCTCTAACACACACCCACATGTCTGCGTCAAGATGTGGGAAGATTTGCATAACGCCGCCCAAATGTTCACGCAAAGAAAGAAGGTGTAACTAACTATTATTCTTGCTGTTGCCCACCGCCCGCCATGTTGTGGAGTGGCGTCCTGTGTGTTTCGTTGTGAAAGCAAAACTACTTTGTTTGGCCTTCCAAAAAAAGGACACAACTAGAAATCAGTGGTTAAGTTGTATTTACAACACTGTTCCAGAACAGTTCAACCTAAATATTCAGATGTGTGCTCCGCATTTTATGGAGGATACGACTGTTTCCTGAACCAGTAGCCTACAATGCATCTGTGGCACAAAGGCCATAAGTTTCCATAAAGTTGGGCAGTTTCAACTTTGCAAGGACAGTTTGGCGCTTCTGACTCACAGCCTGTAAGTATGTTTTTATATTTAAATAATTTGCCAATGATAATTCAAACACAATTTTGAGGAGTGTAGAGTATCACTTGTTGTTTCTCCGATAACAAATGCAGACATGGTTTTTTGTTTACTCAGCGTGATATGCAACACAACACTTAAAAAGACAGTATAAGTCATTATAATCAGTAGTTATGTTCCCACTGGATGCAACAAATGTTTGTAATGGGTTTTATTGGTTTTGTCTCGTCTAGTGATGTCCAGATTGCGAACGAATTGTCCTATTTAACCAGATCTTCTTAGTGAACCGGTCAAACCAGTTTCATCAAATCGAACTGAATCGTTTGAAACAGTTCACGTCTCCAGTATGCACTAATCCACAAATTACTTTATTAAGTTATTCGGTTTATAAACGTGCCTGACACTCCCTCTGACGCAAAATAAACCAATATCCCAAGTTATTCAGTTACTCCTAACAGTACATTGACTGAACTGCTAAAAGAGAACCAATGAAGTGATGTTCACGAGCAGAGCAGCTGGACTGAGTCTTGTCGTGCCTGGAGACGGCATCACAGTGTTAAGGGGTGTAACATTTCCGTCACACGCTTGAGGCATTCGGCCAATCATAATGCACTGGATAGCTGGCCAATCAGAGTGCACCTCGCTTTATTAGAACGATGAGCTTTGTAAAAATCAACGCATTTCAGAAAGGCGGGGCATAGCCGAGAAACAATAATGTACATAATATACTGTAGCATTACACCAAATACACAAAATAATGTTCTTTTTAGCAACATCATGTGACCCCTTTAATGAAAACAAGGATATATTAAAGGAAAATCTGGGATTGGAATAACTGCCAAAACCAAAGGTGATACAGTACCTTTTTAGAATTATCGTCTAATGTTTCTAAAATGTTTACGTTCCGAGGCAGATTGCTTGCAACAGCCATTTTAGGATAGTTTGTGGTTTTGTCTTAGTGCAGTTGTGTTCAATACTTATTTTACACGCTGTATATTATATTGTTTAATTAGTGACACTTAGCCTCTCAATTTTAAAACCTTTATTTGAATATGGCAACATAATATCACGCTCTACAATATTTCTATGAATAAATCTCTGACAGAGACTCCTCCCCTATCAGCCAAAACCTGTGTGCATAGTTAGTAAGCATGCTGACATCAACCATAGAAACGAAGGTCAGCCCCGCCCTTACCCTTACTAGCTTTAGACTTGTCTCTATTCCTTAGTAAATTTTTGTCTCAGCATCTTTGTGAATAGGTTTTAAGAGAAAACTCTTAGCTAAAAACTTTTACTGCTATTTAGGAGAACTCTTAGTGGTAATAAATTGTTTTGTGAATACGGGCCCAGATATTTCCAAAGTGTTTACTGGTTCTTTACATGGATTCAAGAAAAAAAAAAAAGCCCCATCATCAGTAGTCATGGAGCTGTTTATGCTTCTAATGTTGTTTATAATTCTGATTTTGGTACAGCACTTTTAGAGAAAAACAGTTGTGAATTGAAGTCTTCAAGGTACAAAAAAATACATCTGTTAGCATATTGACATAGGCGTAACTAAATTATTACATTAGCAATCACTAATATTGGCCACTCATAACTCCCTAAAATAAATAAATAAAAAATATATGATTTTGTAGGTATTATACAAAACAAAAACATTTTATATCTGATAAAACTAAATAATTATTGTTAAACATGTTATAAACATCTGTTTGAACAGATATTTGCAAATTTTACAGTTAAGATTAGTCTAAACCTTTTGTTGTGTAAAAGCTCATATTACTTTTATGTCTTATGGTTTTATATTTCATAGAAAATTAAAAAACATCCTGACATACTTCAAAATCTTTTATTTGATTATACATTTATTCAGGAATTGTAGTTTGGAAAAAGTCTAACTAATAAAATGTGTAAAAGTTATGTTACACTAACACAATAACAACAGATGCAAGTAATAAAACACATACTCATGTAAATGATCTCCTCCACTGGATCAAGCCGCACGTCGCATTGTGTTCTTCTTCTGAGGTGAATTCTGGCTTATTCCTCTCAGCACGACTTCTTCCAGAAACAAAAAGTAGCCGAGATGATCTTCATGTTTGTTAACAGAGGTGATGTGGGTATTTATATGTTTTCACATCTCACGTGGCTGATTATAATATGAAGAGTATGCTGTTCGTGGGGACATGATCACATTAAAGATAATGAGCTCAGACAGAAAAAGACTGGACTTCAGGTTGGTTTCATACAGATTGCTTTATCATAGAATATTTGTTTTTTAATATGACTTACTTTATTTAAAAGTAGACAAGTCAAGTTTTCCCTAAATATATCTCTCATGTCTGTGTGTCAAGTATTCTTGAAACTGAAACTGAGTATGAAACTGAGTTTCAATTCATTTTAGTGACACATTTCAAAGAGATATTCACGGAGGCCAAGAAGGCTGAAAGCGCACCCTGTTTATTTTCGTTATTTTACAAATAGACCATTTACAGATTTCAAATGACATATTACTCTTATGTGTATGATGAAAAAATGACAGAGCATTAAGTTTTTTCTGCTGTTATCAAATAAAAATGCAAGTGCTCTCATCGGCACCTTTGCGGACCCCAGGTGGTTAAACTAAAACTATTAAAATAATTTTTAGCAATTGAAATAAAGCGGAAATTAATTAAAATGAATTAGTATTTGATGAAAAACTTTGAATGTTGCCTAACTGAAAGTCATACAATTTAAAGTACAAGTAAAGTTGTTTCTTAAAGTTGTCCTCAAATCTGATTGGTTGAGAAGTGTTTGATATTCTAGTGATAACAGAACTCCAACCGTTTCACTGGTTGCAGTATTTCTTACAGCAAGTGTCATGATGGATGCCCAAATCCAAAAAAGATGTAATTATATTTTAATTACAAAATATAATTTTTAAAAAAGAATACTGTTTTTAAGCATTTGTATTGAAAGAGACTGTAACAGGGTTGTGAACGAGGAAGTTATTTTTAATTTCACATTGTTTTACATTATAAGTATTAATACAAATTGTAATATAAAATAAGTTGCATAAAATAAAAAAAATCACTGCTTTACAGGGCAGAAAGTTCAGATTGTAGCAGTTAACTATTGTATCATGTTCTTATTCAAACAAATAGAGTGGTGATAAATGACAGACTAGCAGGCCCACAGTTTGAATAATCGCACATCCGTCTGAGCTTTCTGAACAGTCTCTCATGCACATGTTCACATACCAACATCACAGCAGCTGAAATATGTACATGTTTTACTCAGTGAAACCCACATCCCCAAAGACTGCTGGAAAACAGTAGTACAGAAACTGATTCAGTTCTCTCACAAGATTCTCACACATGTGGGGTGGTTGTAATCATGGCTGAATGTCATGTAGGGGTAATAAAGCATGCCATAGTGTAATTTAGTGTCCTTGGTTGTGCCGCTCTCTCTCTTGTGTGTGTGTGTTTGTCTTCTCAGGGTTATGGGAAGTTGGTGCACATTTTGTTGATATGTAACAGAGGTTGGGCTCACATGGATGCAAGGTTTGAATCTAGTCTTGTGTTGTTTACCAGTACTAAAACATAGCTGTACTAAAAATATAATGTGATATAAATTAAAAAACCATAATTTTGCAAATTTCATCACCTAATGGCCCCTAATGTGACATGACATGACTTCTAGTGTTTTTATATTCAGCTATAAATAATACAGCCATAAATAACAACACTAACCGAAAACGTCCTGCATTGTTACGATTGTTTTGAAAAATTTTTTTTTTTTTTAAATTTTGTCAGGGTTAGTGATGTAGAAAATGGTGCGTGGTTCACAGAAAATGTGCTTTATAAGCTCTAAAAAACAGCCAATATGTTAATAATAGGCATGCTACTTAAGCAATTTCTAACCGCTATTACCATATCTCTGGCGCCCTTCCGTTATAGCGTCCATCATAGTGCATCCGTCTCCTGTATTGAGGCTTCAAACCATGGTATCCCAAAGTGTTCTCTCTATAATTTGTACAGCTGTTTCCTCATGGGGACCAAAAATGTGCCCAAAAGGTCAAAATTTACTGGTAAATTAGGTCCCCATACTGTAGGGAATCACAGTACCACACACACCACTTTATCAGTAAATAATGAATGAGTTCAAACCTGGATTGTTTTTTTTTTTTTTTAAATGGAAGTAATTTGTCTTAATATTTTGTTATTTGTTTAAGATTGACACTACAGTTTGAGAATTAAAGATTGTTTTGTTGTTGTTGGTGTTGTTGTATTTGTTATTATTATTTTATAACTGCATGCATACAGTATATACACTACTTTTCAAAAGTTTGGAGTTGGTAAGATTTTCATTTTTTAGAAAAAAAAAATGTCTATTTGTATTTTTTTTATCAAAAACGTACAGTAAACCAGTAAGATTGTGAAATATTATTACAATTTTAACTAACTCCTCGATTGTGTCTTTTTTGATACTGCGTATTTTTAAAATGTAATTTATTTCTGTGATTATGATTGTTTACTAACTCAAGTAAAGAGAAAGAAATTAAATGGCAATACATTGATATAGTTTTGACATTTTATTCAGCAAATTCGATCTCTCAGGTCTTTATCACATCTGCTGTTTCACACTGCCTATGTTAGCACTAATTAACAGGTTACAGCAATCACACAGCGAAGCGTGAGCCGTGCAGTACTGCACAGCAGATGTGCATAAGACAGGCGCTGAGCTTAACAAAAAAACTATGTATGAAATATGCCGAAAGCAAGTTTAAAATAGTTTTTCACTGACTTAACTCCTTATCGCCATATTAAAATTTATTTTGATTACCAAACAAATACTCCATGTGTTAAAATGAACAAGAGCAAGAGAAACAGAATGTATTTCAACATATTTAGGAGGATTGTGTGATATTAAACAGTGAAGCAGAGCAGTATTAGGAACCCAGATCTTTTTTCTCAGCACACAGTCTCGTGTGGGTCATCGAATAACAGTCTTGCAATGCTGTCAAGTTTTCTTCAAAAATACTTTCACTATGTTCTCTAGAGAAGACCCTGGTAATCTAATAAAATTAATGGAATTTGAACCCCAGTTATTTAGAGATTTAATTCTAGGATGTAATTTGTGCGCTTCCTCTCTTCCAGATGAATCTGATTTCTGGCTCATTCCACGATGGAGTCATGCTGTATTGTCATGCCCTAAATGAGACTCTGGATCGGTCGGGTGCGAGGCCCCCAGGGGACGTTATCAATAAGAGGATGTGGAATCGCACATACCATGGTCAGTTCTGCTTAAAGTCACCTATAGCCTCACATAGCCAGATATTTATGCTAAGTGACAAAAGGTCTGCAGCTTATTCTGAACAGGAAAAAACCATTTCAACCAACTTCATTCACACTCTATGAGTACATTGTTTTGCTTTTTGCATTTAGTTTTGGTTTTATATGGTTTTGTTTTGCTCTGATTTGCTTTGATTTCCTTTTGTTTGTTTGTTTTTTTTGCTTTGATTTGCTTTGCATTTTTGTCTTTATGTTTTGCTTAATTTCGTTTTGACTTGTTTTTGTTTGTTTGTTTTGCTTTGTTTTTCTTTGCTGTGATTTTCTTTGTGTTTGTTTCGCTTTTCTTTGCTTTGCTTTGTTTTTCCTTTTGTTTGTTCTTTGCTTTTTGTTTTGTTTGTTATTTGTTTTTTTTGTGCTTTGTTTGTTTAATAATGTATAGTTTTTTGTCTCTTTTAGATCTAGTTAAGTGTCTATTAATGAATGTCTTTCAAAGATTTCATGCCACCAACCTGGCTGTTAACTTTGGAGGTATTTACTTGTGTTTTTACTGATCATATACTGTAGCTAAAACGGGCAAACACATGCAAAAACATTACTTTTCTAGAATGGAACTATGCCCACATACAGATGTTTGTTAATTTCTGGGAACACTTATTGCCATGTAGAGTGAAGAGAGTGTTCAAAAGAAAATAACATTGCCTTGTATGATATTAGCATTTGCATTTAGCACAGGAAGGGTAGATCCAATTAATATCTGTTCTGAGGAGACATGCTTATATGTAAATAAGCGTAAAATTCAATGTGCATAAAGTAACTAATCCCAGTGATATTTAATCCTCAGATTAAATCTAATGTATTTACTTCCCCAAAAGTGCTCATTTTATCAACCCAGTACCTACAACTTTTTTTTCCAGGTGGACTAATAAGAAGCCTGTACCCAGTGTACTCTCACACCTGTAATTTGCATAATGTCAACCAAATCAGATTAGAGCTTGCCACATTGAGTCCTTTCTTGTTTTTGTTCTGTGAGCAGTATGAACAGACAGTCAGTGAATGGACTGTGGGCGACCTACAGGCATAATGCCTGTGGCAGAGACTAGAAGTCACCTAGACAGCTTGTCCACACATTCACTCATTTGTATAAAACACAGCTCTCTATAATATTACAGTTGTAATTAGTAATAATACATCTTACGTGTATAATTCTGCTGTTAGAGTGCAGGTGCAACAGCTCATGATTCATAGCATAACTGCTGAATGGAAACTCCATTACTTATGGTTCAGCGAGGCACTGTGCAGAATAGATCAGCACATGTATAGTAAGTTTGTTTGGACATTTATTTTGAATGATACTCAGCTGAACTGCTCATTAAATGTCTTATGAATGCATCTTTTTTCGGTTCCTACCACTTGAGTCAGTACTCAGTGCGGCCACTTTGATCAACTTTGAGATTATTAGGGCCTCAGATTGAGCTGCATGGAGACGTTCTGCTCCTCCAGGTGTCTTTATCTTTAGATCGCAGGTGTCTTATTCAGTTCCAAAATGAGATTTCTGGCAAAGAGTGAGTTTGTTTAAAAAAAGCAAACAGGACACTAATGGGGGAAAAGAAAAGCCTGTCGTTTCTCCAGTTCTACAGGCAGTGTCCTTTTCCGTCTTCTCTCTCTTTCTGTCTTTTGTCTGCCTGAGCTCATTAATAAGCTGTGTTTAGTTTGCTTTGCAGCTTGTGTTCAATATCCCCTTAAGGGTTCAACCAGCACCAGTCTAAGTACAGCACACATTGCCAATTGGCAATCTTACCCGTCTTTACAACAAGGTCCAACACCCACAATCAAGTCACACTCAAATCACAGAGCTGTACGTCTCAATGATTAGGAAAGGCATTTAGAAAGGAAATAGGCTTTAGAGAAAAACTGTGGCTCAGTTTAGACCCTTATAGTCGGTTTTTGTGAGTTCTATGGGTTTAGGTCTTATATAACTTGTTAGCTTGCAATCACATTCTTTTGCTGTTGTGTGTGATAAAGGGATTCATAACAAATATGATCCCACACATACACAAGAACCTCTGTGTGTATTTGTATGCATGGATGTGTAAGTGTGTGTTTGTGTTTGTATCTGTATGTGTTTGTTTCAGAAAATGAAAATCTAAATGAACAAATGAAAGAAAAGAAATGAAAGAACAAATAAACAATAAGAAATAGCAAACTTGGAGTTCTTTAAATCCTTGTCCATGCCACTGTCTGGCAGAGTTCTGCTCCACATCTGAAGATGTTCATATCGAGGTCTTTAGGAAAATTACAAAATTACAGGCAGGTGTGTTGGATTAGAGTCAGAAATCTAAAACTCAGCAGGACAGCAGCTCCCCAGGGCCTGAGCTGAATAGCTCTCTTATAAACAAACAAATGAAAGAAGAAAAGAGCTAATGTGTATACAAGAAGAGCAAACAAAAAAAAGTTTGATGTTTAGAAAACCTTTATTTAAAAAATAACAATTACATTAATCAATACTTGTTCTTGGCTACAGCAGTTCAGTTTCACAGTTTCTGTGGGATGACGTGTGTTGTAGTGAAAGCTTCACCCATGCTTGGGGCTCCTGTCCACAAAATATCTAATCTTGGCTCATGAACCATAGGTTCCACCAACAACCAGAAGGTTTTTTTTTTTTTCCCCTAAACCAAAATTTTGATCTGGATAAAACAAAGAAAGAGCAAACAAATGAAAATAAAAAAAAAACACGCCAATGCTAAAACAAACAAAATAACAAACAAATGTAGTAAATACTCAGTAAGAAAAAACAAATGAAATCAAAAATAAGAACTATGCAAAAGCCAACCACAGAAACAAACAAAAGTATAAATCGCAGAAATAAGAACTAACAAAAAAACAAACAAAAAATAAAAAAAAAAAAAAACAAAAAACAAATAAAGAGTGAACAAATATCAGAAAGAACAAACAAATGAATCTAAATAAGAACTAATGCAAAAACAAACAAAGAGTGAACAAATATCAGAAAGAACAAACAAATGAAAGGAAAATAATAACTAATGCAAAAACGAATGAACGAATATCAGAAATAACAAACAAATGAAAGGAACATAAGAACTAATGCAAAAACAAACAAAGAATGAACAAATGTCAGAAAGAACAAACAAATCAAAGGAACACGAGAACTAATGCAAAAACAAACAAAAGAATGAACAAGAATATAAGTATCAGAAAGAGCAAACAAATCAATTGAAAATAAGAACTAATGCAAAAACAAACAAATATCAGAAAGAGCAAACAAATGAAAGGAAA
Source organism: Cyprinus carpio (assembly GCF_018340385.1). Taxonomy (NCBI): domain Eukaryota; kingdom Metazoa; phylum Chordata; class Actinopteri; order Cypriniformes; family Cyprinidae; genus Cyprinus; species Cyprinus carpio. The sequence continues at coordinate 6,284,733 of NC_056615.1, forward strand.
AAAGAACTAATGCAAAAACAAAAGGGCAAATGACATGAACAAATATTAGGAAAAAATCATGGAAGGAATGTAGTGCACAAATAGATGACAAAATAAAGCAAAAACAAAGAACTAAGAAAAAAACTGAAAAAAACCCAACTGAAAGAAACAAATGAACAAAAGATATTTGTACTGAAGGATATGCTGTATCAGTCATAAGCTATAAACACATGGTAATTCTTTTCTGGTGCTTACAGTTTTTTTTATTTAAAAAAGCAGTCACAACAACACAAAAACCACTAAAAAGACTGAATCTGTGGATGTAATGACTATTCCTGTTCGCTCAAACAAAAAAACAGTGGGCTTCTCTGCTGCTGTGAGAATCATTATTGCATATTAAATCACTGATATGCGATTGAGGGAAATCCAGAAGTTCACAGCAGAATCACCTCATACTTCTGTAATGCCAGAATCCTATTTAAATTGTTTGTGACTGGATGATCCCCCTCCGCTGTTTGTTTGGACTAAATAGGTCCCCAGTTTAAACGCAAATGCCATCAAGCTCCTCAAATTGCCTGTTCTTCTTTTCCCTGTTCCAACACTCCTGACACCCCTCGCCTTTCTGCTCCATCTCCTTCTCCACCTGTCCATTTATCCGCCTGAAATCCCCATTATCTTCTCTCTCTCCGATGACCCGCTATGCATAAATCCAATCTCATGATATTTACCACAGACAAATTCAATCGCCAGGCCTCTCTCTCTACTACATATCCATTCATGAAGCACAGCAACACCCAACAGACCAATAACTCCTTCAGGGCACAGCTAAACACAAAATGAGTGTGACTTGTATTGAGAACCCTTGAGAGAACTCTGTGGATGTGGAAATTAATTTTGTGGATCAAATTTATTTTAAAGAAAGGTCCTCACTTACACAGATGTTGCAGGAAAACCTACAATAGGAATCTGAATATCAGCGGTTTGGAAAGAAAAAAAATCACTTACAGCACCTCTAGTTATCATCAAAGCACAAAAAGTTTGAAGTATCACACACAGGCGACAACACTTTAATTTGTACAAACATAAATGAAAAGGGCATCAGAGAATGTTGAAAACAAGTTGGCAGCAAAAACATTTTGTGACATTTTTATGTAAATTTAACAATTGCTATAAATAGTTTATACAATATATTTTTACAGCTGTTAATTTAAAGGGCTAGTTCACCCAAAAATGAAACCTCTGTCATCATTTACTCACCCACATGTCATGTCAAACCCGTAAGACTTTGGTTAAACACAAATTGCGATATTTTTAATGAAATCACTTTTGAGAGTCCAGGTAACCAAACCTTAGAAAGATCCAAAAGATCATAAAGGCGCACTAAAATAAATAAATAAAAAAATGAAGCATGTGCCTCTGTCACGAGCCTAAAAACAAATGTCTTTGGTTGTAAGACATCACGCTTGAACATCTGAGCTTCTGCGTTTACCATATTTGATGAGCTCTAGGTATGTGTGTTTATATGTAGTTTATAAAAGAGTGTCCCTCAGAAGGCTATCATTAGATGTGGAGGTCCTTTATTAGAATTAAAATCGAAAACCCTGTGCAATCTTGATTAAATAAATCAGTCGATTGACAGCAACCAGTCTTTTTTATTTCTGCTAAAGAATCTTAGTAGAAACATCTGCGATGAAGCTGTTATGAATGCATGCATTTCCTAAGTACTTTTTATTTTCATCACCCACTCGCTCTCATCCAATCAATGCTGTCCTCTTTCTGCATTTCCTTGTTTTTGTCCTTCATCATCTGAGGTGTATTAATACAGGTGTGTGTGAGCAGGACAGAATGTCTGTCTATAAAAACAAATCTGTTTTTTTTTTTCTGAAACAACTGCATCCTCTTCGCAAAGGTTGTCATCTGCAGACCCATCTTTTCTACCCATCCTGCCCTGCTCTGCCTGTTTTATTCCTCCCTCTCGTTCACACTTTCCTCTCACACTGCTTTTCTTGACCTCTGTCTTCTCTCTTACTTTTCCACAGTCCTGTCAACCTCCTCAGCCAATTTTATGTTTTCGCTCCATGTTTCACAATCTCATCCTGTGTCTTCCATCATGTGTTTCATTCTGTCCCCTGCATTATTCTCAAGCTTTCTTCTTCCCGTTAGGTTCCAGATGTTTCATCCACATGGATGTCTCACGCACTCAGTGTGTCTCTTTTTGGTCTCCATGCAACATCAGTTTTGTGCTTCACATGACTGACTGCCTGGAGGAAATCTTTGAGTTTAGAAGTCGGGGTCTGGTGTAGACTCTAAATCACAAAGAATTTGAAAGACACCTTTATCCGTTTCAACACTGACAAAAATTGCAGTTTTGAAATCCCTTTAACCAACTCTGTGGAAGGCCGTTTCTGCCACTGAATAAAAAATAAAAAAAAGGTTTTTTATCTTTTTATCTCACAATTTTTGAGGGGTTTTTTTCTTCTTGCAATTGTGATTTTCATATAACAGAGTTTTCTGACTTTTTTCACATATTTCTTATGTATTTTTTCGCGTAATATGAACTCACCAGTTGCAAAATTATAAAGTCAGTATTGTGTGATATAAACTTGTAATTGTAATTGTGAGATATTTAATCTCGCAATTCTGAGAAATAACCAGTAGCTATAAAACCTTGTGTACATATACTTTTTTCTTTCTTTTTTAAAAAAAATAAAAATAGTTTGTGTATAATTATTCCCAGTGAATCACAACATATATGATTTCTAATGGGGGTAGAGGTGCATTGTGGTGGCAATGAGGTGGGTGGCACAGTGCCATGTGAATGGAAACCAAGTCACCGATGAAATATTTTGTAGCAATGCTTGTTTAAATCAGTGGTTCTCAACCTTTTTTTCCAACGGGCCGCACTATGGTCCAAGTGCAAGTCTCTCGGGCCGCACGCATATCATTTACATATTACGTCACCATACAAACCAACCTGATTTATAATATTATAGCCTAAATATTATGATATTTAATCGATTACATTCATTGAAATAAATATTAATAATTCTACTCCCCATAAATAAAACACCTGATGCTGTCGGGGGAGCTGACCAATTTTGTGAAATTTGGCTCGAAAGGAGTAACAGCACAATGAAGTTGCGATTGTAAGTTGCAGTCTGTAAGACGCGCACGGGAGCATGACTTGACGCGCGACATTGCAGAATGAATGTGCGTTCACAAAATGTAGCCTATGTTGATCCAAATATGGAAAGCACTTTCGAATTTAATAGTATGAGGTTCTCTCCGGAGATGTTTTGCCACATTTCTGCAATTAAGGATGATTGCTGCATAGTATGGTTTCTACTATTGCCTGAAATTCTTCAAGTGAGTTACGGCGCAAACCGAAAATCCAGCACTCTCCTTCACTGCTGATACTGTGACTATTCTTGTTTGTATGTGTTCATTTGCTGGCATTTCCACACTTCTTTTTAACTCCCTTAAAAACAAATTTGTCAATTCTGATGCTCAATTTTACCGAACTAATGGCTGTTGATGACTATTTGAATTAAATTCTGCCAAAGTTCGCGCTTGTAGCCTATGTGTTCATAAAATGCGGAACGTTATGTGAGTAGGTCTGCTCATGTCTGAAAATTATATATGAAAAACAAAAGAATTTTACATATAAACATTAGGCTATAGCTTATATTTCTTTAGTACATTTTTAAATGAATGTAAAAACTAAAATGAATTGTAAAACTGAAAGTTATTTTTTTTAATTCTGTTCAGCATGGTGGGCCGCATTTGAATTCGTGACGGGCCGCATGCGGCCCGCGGGCCGCGGGTTGAGAACCGCTGGTTTAAAGCAATCAAAAATACCTTATTTTATTAATGTGAGACAATCTGTACTTGCTTTGTGCTGTAGCTATAACATTATATATGTAAAGTCACAGAACAAGATCACTGCTGATACAAACACCACTGCTGACACTTTAACTTTTTTACTGATAAATGATTACATCACCTAAACATAACATATCCACACAATGTATGTGTGTTGAATTTTTTGAGGAGGCAGTATAAAAAATGTTTTCTAATTACACATTCAGTAAATCACAGATAGTCTAATGAAACATTACTGTAGATTTATTATGTGTGTGTTTATCCCAGGATCATGAGACTGAGTGTCAAAAGGCTGCTCTGACATGAACATATCCACAATTCACCCTCTATAGCTTACTGAGAAGACTTAAAGAGAGTGAAACTCTCAGCATATGTAATTCAAAGCATATGTACTTCATCAGAAGTGAAATTTGCAGTCCTGAAAACCATGTAGCAATTTTTTCAAAATTCACCACAAAGCAACATATGCTTAAAAATCATGATTTTTATAACCAGTAGCACTGAAACCTAATTTATAGACTTTTTATACACCTCTGTAAACAGTTTTGTTTTCTTCTTCTTCTTGTTTTTATTTTGTATTATTTTTTAAGTGTCATGCTCAGCAATGCTGCATGAATCTGATCAAAAGCAGCTTGCAGTAAAACAGTAATACTGTGAAATTATGTTTATTAAATTAATTCATTAATAATTTTGACTTTAACAGTTTATGTAATTAAGTATCATTAATCCAGTCTTCAGTGTCACACGATCCTTCAGAAATCATTTTTAATATGCTGATTTTCTGCTCGAAAACATTTCTGATTATTAATGTTGAAAACAGTTGCTTAATATTCTGGAAACCATGATACAAGTTCTTAAGTATCCTAAGAAGAAAGTTCAAAAGAACAGCATTTTTGATCTAAAATCAGTCACTTTTGCTCGGTTGAATGCATCCTTCTCTGTGCTTTAATGATGCATATTTGTCATTTATTAAGACAAAAGTGTACATTTATACTCCTATCTGACTGTCGTTTGGTGGTTAATGATCGTGGCTGGAAGGCTGTTGGTTCAAACCCCAGCAGGGCTTATACATTAGCGAGGCCCTTAACCCCAGATGACTCCAGGGAGATGGACCGTGTAGTAAAAATATACTGTTGCTTGGATAAGAAGGCATCTGCTAAATGCATAACATTAATAATTCTGTCTTGATTTGTTGATGTTTAACCTACAAGAACACCAAGTCCGATGCCTTGTGTTTAATGTCAGTGACAATTTGATTTCCTCGAGCTTGCACAGTTATTTTACACTATAGTTAATAGGCAGCAGTGCAGAGCTTTTAATAAATGCATCAGTGCACAGCACACTTATCTAATAGTCACATTAATGGCTGTGCGACAGAGTTCCCATAGGGAGGAATGATAACACTGAAGCGGCATTCACTTCCATTACTTTAAGTGCTTTCCGCCGCGCATTCTCGCTGTCCCCTCTGACCTTACATTATTACCCACGAGATCCAGGTCGTAAATCCACTGTGCTACTTGTGACCTGAGCTCAGGTCAGAGGGCAGGAGGTCACTGATGAGATTCTTTTGAGGATCTGTGGCCCTCAGATCAGCATTCGTTTCCATGCGAGAAGATGTGGACTAAATCCTGTCAAAGCAGCGATGGAGGAGACACTTCAGCAGAGAGAGGCTGAGAGATGATGGGATTGAGATTCAGTGGGAAACACTGAACGGAGGGAACTGAGATGCTTTACAGATGACAATTTGCAGTCCGTTTTAGGGTTCTTCACATATATTTAAAGACCCCTTAAACCACTTTCAAGTGTTTGTGTTTGTAATAGATTTTTTTGAAGATGTTCAGTATTGAGAAACTTTTATTTTATTTCTTAAGCAATAATATATTTTGTGGACAGGATTTGAAAAAAATGTTTCAAGGGCTACTGCCTATAAGCAGCTACTCTCCTAATATACTTATAAATTCAAAGTATAATTAATATTTAATACTAAAGTATGTAAATGATAATATGTAAATGATAGCCCATATTTCTCTTGTCCAACATCTTGATTTCTCTTGTTTCTCTGAGCTCAGTCTCCTCTGTACATGTACACTACTATTAAAAGGGTCGGTACTTTTAAAAAAAAAAAAATATGAATCATTTTATTCAGCAAGAACACATTAAATTGATCAAGCATGACCGTAGATGTATTTATAATGTGTCAAAATATTTCTATTTCATATAAATGCTGTTCTTTCAAACTTTCTATTCATCAAAGAGTCCTCAAAAAATGCATCAGTTTCTATAAAAAATGTTAAACTTTATTAATAATAATAATAATAATAATAATAATAATAAATGTTTCTTAAGCAGCAAATCAGCAAGTTAGAATGATTTCTGAAGGATCATGTGACACTGAAGACAGGATGATGCTAAAAATTCAACTTTGCATCACAGGAATAAATTACAATTCAGAATATATTTACTTAGAAAACAATTATCATAATATTTATTATTAATTATTTTTTTCTGTATTTTTTTTATCAAATAAATACAGCCTTGGTAAGCATAAAAGACTTAAACTGTAGACATAAGTGGGTTTGTTTTTCATTTGTAATTATTTACAAAGTGTTATGACTGTCATGTCTTTAAATGTTGTGTACGGAAGCAGATCAGTCATTTTGGAGCAGAGCTTTAGTGTCAATTGTAAACCGATTACAGTTATACTTTTAAAAATAGCTCGCCTGGATATGTTGATGGTGTGCTAATCAAGAAGTAATTGCAATGAGTCATAAAAGTTGGTTGATACGCATGCTCGTTGAAGCGTAAGCGCTGCAGTGTGGTAATATGATCTGAATATTGTGCTGAGTCACGTGGGTTTGTGGTACACTTAGTGCTGGCACAGGCCTTCATGCAGCATATGCTAGTGTTTAGCTACACAGCACATTCAGCCTGGATGCTTTATGCATGAAGCTCACTTTTTTACCCAGTACAGTTCATTCTCTAGCATACTAAACCTTTCATTCTCTTCATTTCATTTGATGTTTTCTTTTTAATAAGGTGCATTTTTCATTATCTGAATGTGTTTTGCGCTTAATTGGACTAGAGAGGTGTCTGCACATAAGCACTTAATATAAAGTTTGTATTGTATTGGTCAAAGTAATTGTTATTCTTTCAAAAGCAATGAAAGAAGTGATAAATGAGCTATCTGTGTTACATAACCTACATTACAATGTACTGAATTGATTTGTTGTAAAACTCAGAAGTAAAGGCATTTCACGTTTTATTTATTTTTCTTGAACATATATGTAATATTGGCCACCATTCAGTTATCAACTTGTTTTCAGACAAATCTTACAAGATGTATTTTTACAAGTTTAAGCTTAAAATTAGAAGACAAAAACTTTTATATTGGTTTTTAAAGAAAAAAAAATGCTTTAAAGAAATTTTCTCTTTGAGATAAGTTTATTTTTCTGAAAACAAAGCAACGTAATTTAGTAGGGGTGTAACAGGACACATGTAAACATGATGGTTCAGTATGGTTTTGGTACAGCAGGGGGAAACATAAAATAGCTTTTTATTATACAGTGGTTTACTGAACAAATTACTCTTACTTTAAATAAATTCAATTCTAACTCAAATTTATTTTAAAAATCTACCTCCGCTTATGCTCTAATCTATAGGGTGCCCTTTTACATTACTTTAAGTTAAGAACAGAGCCCAAACTTTTTTATAACCCACTATTTATTTTTAAATATATTAATCAAACCTGTAAATTGCACATAATGCAGATTTTAAATTACATTTTAAATTATGAAATTTCTATTTTTGTAAAAATACTTGTATCATAACAGATTTATTTAAACATACATTAAATAATTAAGACATCACTAACAGGCAAAGTGAAATATAATGAGAGATATGTGTACTGTTACACCCCTTATTTAGTAATTGTATCTTGTTTTGACAATGTTTTGTGCATATTGGTGTATCCATTTATTACTGAAAAAAATATATACATTTTATTAGGACTACAAAAGCAATTGGCAAATTCATTTAAAAATTGCCAATTTTAATAGTTTAAATTAGTTTTTATTTTTATATTTTCTGTTTTTATTTTAATTTATGTTAATGTTTTAGTAATGTTACGTGTCATTTTTTATTATTTTTATTACATTGATATAGCTTTTATTTATTTATTTATTTTTCAGTTTTAGTTATTTTAGGACTTAAAGTTAACCTAAATGAAAACGAGAAATATTTCCTTGGGAACTGGTTGAATTAATACGTTTTTAGATTTTATTTTATTTCAGTTTACATTTAATTTTTATGTATTTAATTTATTTTTTATGGTTTTGGTTGTACTTAACTACAGTAACCCTACTTGCCACTTAGTAATGTAATTTCAAATTTGTAAACTGGAACTTTACTCTGATTTTAGGGTTAGGCTTCATATTTTTGCACAGGAAACCACAGTGCAGCTACTCTCCCACAGTTTCCCACAGTGCTCTGCAATTCATATGGAAGAAAACCGTTTTCCTTTTTAAGTCCAAGCTCATAAACATGTCCACTTTGCATTGTAATATCTTCCATTCTCAGCATCCCTTTGGAGTGACTTCTCAGCTTTCCTTTCCTACATCATGGGTTTGCTGAAGTCAAAGAGATCATCTTCCCAGTGTTGTAATCCATGTAACCCTACTCCCTGGCCTCTCTCAGATTTCTTCATAAATTAGCACCATTTGGTGTTCATGTTGAAACCCACATCCCTCCATCTCACCACTCCAGGCTGAGGCTGGTGCGATGTCACTTCCCCAGATGGACCCATGCTTCCCATGAGCAGGGATTTTTCACACAGGAACAGACCCCTCTGTTATTTTTCCACTGACCCTTTCTTTTTTGTGTGCATCTATGCACATATGAATATGCTTTACATTACCTGTTGCTTATGCTTCATGGCATCATTAATTCTTTTTTTATCAACACTTCAGTAAGTTCCATCTAAAAAAAAAAAAAAAAAAAAAAATATTTAAACAAAAAGCTAAAAGAAAATTGCGTTGTCAAAGACTTCTTGCATTCATATCAGATTCAGAAGAAGTTTTCATTTTGAACTACAGTAGATTTAGTTGACTAAAATCTGACGGGTTTAGTTACAGTTTAAAGCATTTCAATGAAGCATTTCTCTAACATCCATTAACTGTTAATATGAAAGATATTAAGGTTGAGACATGCAAAACATGCAAAACACATTTTTACCTGCTTTGACATTACATTCATTCTGACTGGATATCTTCCAAATTTGTCTATCCTTAACATTCTTGTCTCATTTTTATTTGTTGACAAAAATGTCAATAGATTTTTGTCATAGTTTTTGTCATTCAAATCAAGTTTTTATTTTGTTATCATCTCGTTTTCATCGGTGAAAAAATGTTGACAAGTATTGATGAAAATTATTCATCAACAAAATTGATATGTTCAGAACAATAATCAAAACATGAATTATCAGGGAGTCTGAGTCCATCAGTACCACCTCCATAAAACACCTCTTCTTCTTTGACACATACACAGTTTTTCTCACAAAAACAATACACAACAAAACATACTCATCTCTGCAACAATAAAATGTGCAACACTTCACATTTTACACAAATGGTATGTGATATCTAATTAAATGATGTTTTTCTCAGTATCTTGCGATTTTGGGGCATGTGAGTTCCTGAATAAGATGCAAGATGTGATATGCTTAGCCTCAAATACTGCTCCAAAGCGGTATTAGAGATACAGTGTGGATTTAGTATGCATTAAGGGCACTGAATTTTGCCATTTTTCAGACCTGGGAGATTCTTGTCCTTCCTATTTCCTTTCCCGTCAAGTTTGTGCTCTCAAGTGTCCAGGACCACAAGTATAGGTATTGGGACAGGCCCTCTATCCACCCCTTCTGATTTAATCTTCTTCTTCATTTATCTTTGGATCTGGAGATGCTGTACTATTTCAGAAGATCTGTAAAGGCACCCCCTACATATAACAGTGAAAACACGGATTGACAGAATAACTTGTCAGTGGCTGTGAAGCGTTGTGTCATTAATGATGGAAAATCTTGTCAATGGTGGGGAAAGAGTTAATCAGGTTGATTTTCAATGTTCCTTTTCTACCTGTTCACATATAAAGCAACTTTGTCAATAAAGTTCACTGATTTTCCATTTTGAATTCTCTCACATATAGAACAATGAAAGGATGTAGAATATTAGTAGTCACACAAATTCCTGTATGTCAATGTGAGAATTGAGAATTTACCTTGATACATAAGAATTTACATGGCTAAACCATTTATCTATCTATCTTCACATTAGAAAAGAGAAGATTTGCTGTTGGGTCCAGGCTGGTTTGCATTGCCAGGAACAGCACAATGTTTGGCTGAGTTTCCCAAGTTTTATTCTTATCATTAGATCCTAGTGTTTTAAAATAATAGTACCTGTCCAACTTCGATTACCTCACTGTGACCTCACTGAGTATCTTCTATACGCAAACTTGAGTGTTTATGGAAATTCAGAAAAGTCAGAAATCTTAAATCTTCAATATATACATGTATGTGTATTTCTATTTAGATATATACAGTACACACACATATATGGAAACAAACGTTTATTGCGATTAATTGTGATTAATTGATTTGACAGCCCTAATTTCTATACTGGGGAGGAAGATTTAAGTTCTGTATAATGTTTTTTTTATCTCAAAAGATTTAGCAGTTAATGATTGCTTTCAATATATGACCCATTTACTGTCATGGCTATGGTGTGTAAAGTGAGGCACCACGACGATGAAGACAATAAGTTCTATGATCTTTAATAATTGCACAAGAGCAAGGGTAAGTTCAGACAGGGCAGGTACACACAAGGAAGATACATCTCCAATATTTGTATCAAACCATGAGCTTTTATTATGTAATATTGTGACCATCTACAGTACCAGCTGTCCGCTTTTCATTCTCGTTCTTGTATTCACTCTGTTGGTTTTGCTCCAGGTTGTGCTCAAGTCTCTGGCTAATCAGCTGCATTCAGCAGTAAATACAGCCCATTCAGTGGCTATGCTGTCCTTATCGACCTGAGCACCAGACCTGCCTTGAGCACCTCTGGGCCGCTCAAAACTCCTGTTCTGTGTGAGAAGCTGAAAAAGGAAATCTATTCCCCTCTGAAAAGAAATCAGACCGCACAGAGAGAGAAAGACAAACTAGGGAACATAAAGCAGACTCCTCAAAACCCACTATTTAGTTCCTCATTTGATCAATGGTATCCTTTTACAACTGCGCAGCGTAACAAAACTGCATTCAGTGTTATAGTAGCTTGGACAATGTCCGAATCATCTTTAGTTCAATTTAAGAAATATTGTAGGATTTTTGTTATATATATTAATAAAAAAATAAGAGAGAAAACTAAATGATGAATCTATAGTACACACGCAGTTTATTCATTTTCAGTCAGTACAAGTACAGGATAATACAGTTAAGTTAATATTGGCTTACTGTGACACGTATCTCATAGTAGAAGCTTTCAGACCTTTCTGAAAATCACCATTGATAACAGTTACACACAAAAAGGGCACCATCTTTATTTATAATTCAATCTAGGAGTGGCAGAAGCCACTAAACTCCGAGCCGTTGTTCTCTATATAAAACTACTATATTTGACTCAGCAAGGAACGTTATTGACAGAGTTTGTTCGCAAGCTGGCAAATGCTATCGACAGTGTGAGAGCAGTCGTGCTGTGAAGTTCTTATAACAGGCAATCAAATCCACTTGATATTGACTGAGGACTCAAATTCATTTGCTCTTAAACAATTGAGATCTAAAATCTTTCTGTCTGCTCATTCTTACAGACCAACCGCCAACCATCAATTCTGACCTTGTCTGAGCTCTTGCTTTGTATTGGATACCCAGTACAGACTCAATGTTTCTGTAAGTTGCTTTGGTTACAAAGTAAGAAAAATATATTGAATGCATCTTTCTCACTAGTTTGAAGTTGATCCATCTGTGAAGACCTTTTCACATAATCTCTGTCAATGTTCCTCAGTGTATTAAACTCAGGTCACTATGATTTCAGCGATGTGGAAAATGCAGATGGAATTACAGAATGGAATTTATTGTATAATGGGGGATGTCAAGGAATGTCACACAATTTGGATGAATAAAACAAAAGTTTGCTTTAACTTGAAGAAATTATGACAGAAATAAATTGCAGTTAACAATAAGAACAACTTCAATAGTTTTTTTTTTTTTTTTGAGGAATATTACACACATATCATCTTTTTTCATCCATGTTTAAATTTGATTTGAAAGTTGACCATTTGTTTGCCAATTTTTTTTTTAAAATTCAGTTCATTTAAAAAAAATATTAAATTGTTAATATTTTATAAATTCCTTTTATTACCATCATTTATGATAATAAATTAGTATAAAATGATAAAACGCACATTCCAGAACAACAAACAACACAGAAATTAAAAAAAATTATAATAATTAAATACAAATTATATGGCACTTTTATCTTTAAACTAGTGCTCTCAAATGATTAATCACGATTAATCGCATTCAAAATAAAAGTTTTTGTGTACATAATATATTTATGTGTACCGTGTTTATTTATTTTGTATATATAAATACACACCCATTCAGTATATATTTTGAAAATATTTACATGAATATAAATTTATGTATTTATATTATATTTTATATTATATAAAAAATGTATTTAATATATAAACATAACATATTTTTCTTAAATATATGCATGCATGCGTTTGTATTTATATATACATAATAAATATACACAGCACACACACATATATTATGTAAACAAAAACTTTTATTTTGGATGCGATTAATCACAATTAATCATTTGACAGCACTAATTTAAACTTTCATACATTTTTGAAAAATGTATTAGAAATCCTTTTATTTATTATAATTTAATAAAACTATTAAAACCAGACAAATTAAACCCAGAAAAATTAAAACAGGCCCTGTAAACTCTATGGTGCAAATCATCAAACAGCACTACTGTATGTTGCTTACAGGTCCAGTGTTGCAACACTAAATTTAAACTCTTTCAACTTTGACCCATTTGGAAGAACAGCCTGTTATTAATGGATGTGTATGAATCCTAAGTAATTATTGCTTTCATGATTTTCACTTTTTTTATTGCTGCCTAGCAACCTTCACTTGTGTTTCGAGGTGCATTTCCCATCATGCAGATCATGTGAACAGGATATATTTTGGTCAGGGTGGAAAGAATATAGATTTAGTTTTTGAGTTATTAATGTTCATGCTTTTTATATGTCTTGATATGAGAAGACCCCACTCTGTCCATTCCCACACCCAAGCAAACCATCTGAATGTTCTGTAAGCCTCTCCTCATGATTCATTCCGCAATCCCTCTGGTGGCATTATGAAGTTCTTGTGTCCAGTGGTAGTAGGATTTTTAGTGGACATTCACACCACATAGTCCCACTTGTTTAACCTTGCACACATATGCTGTGTTTTTGCTTACCAAGAGAACATTCTATTAAAAACATTTCATAAAAGGAAACATTTGGTTTTTCTGTTGTAAATGGTTTGCAGTATGAGTAGGAACACAGGCTGGTTGTATGACACGCTCATTTGTGCAGAATATCTCGATAGAGATCACAAAACTCCGGTCGACATGTTAGTTGATATTTTCAGATCATCAGTGCTTTTTTCTCAAAGCAGAAAGAGCACATACACATAGTTGCCAGTTTGGCCATTAAAACACTTGGCAGAATATGTATCCATTTAAGATAAAAAGCTCTGAATGTGGGATTGAAACTCTTGACAACTCTTGGCAACCGCAAGTATAAAAGCTTATGAAGGCTTGTTACCAGTTCAAGATCATGAAAATGTCAAATGAAAATGAAATGTTTTCAGGATAAATAACCAGCAGAAATTACTGCAGATGATTATGCTTAATCAGTAAAGAGAAGCAGAAATCGTGATAATGATAAAAATAAAAATTTTGTTGTACTTCCTAATTAAAATTTTAATAACCATATTTTTTACGCATCCATTTTAAATGATCATGCATTTAATTTAGCATTGCTATTTTTTACTATAATCTTACATTCATCAGATACTTTTATTTTACACTGCATTCAAAATGTATACAAGTTTTCCTTTTTAAATGAATGAACATTTACATTCATTCATTTAGCTTGTGCTCTTTTTTCTGAAAGTAAGCTCCTTGTTTTTTTAGAAACAGCAAGTCCTGCATGTCATTTCCCTCTTACTTCACTGCTGTTATTTGTAAATACCAAGCTAATTAGAGCTGAAATTAAAGGAAGAAAGCCATGGCAGTCTCGGCAGTGTTGCTTTTTTCTCCTGTCGCTTCATGCAAGAGGGGGTCTGTCAATTTATGGCTAACGCTGATGTCTAATTACATAGATGCAACCTCATAAAAATATGTTTTCCTCTGAAATCAATCTAACTAAAGGGGCTGTTTCAAAGAGTACACGCTATTGCAGGCTCCAGTAACCACTTTCCTTATTCATTCAATTTGATGCTGCAAAAACAGGTACACTCCGGCTCAGATATTGAGGAGGGAGGGAACTATGTCCTCGATCGGAGAGACAAACACTCCTGAGCATGCACACATGCACGTACCCCCACTTAACACACATACATGCATGCACACACACACCATATTGGCAGCCTATTAGTGAGGCTCAAATGGAAACCGTACGGGGCCGTGACAGGGATGAAACTCTATGCTGCTAGCTGAACCTGGCTCTCCGCTGGGACCATGGGGGCCCAAATCACCATTACTGTTGAGAAAGATGTGCATTCATGACATCTTTTTTAATAGAGTCTCTCTAGACACAACACTGTCTTTGAGTCTCTTTATTCAGCATTGATTTCTCATCGCAGTCTTGGCCGATTTATTGTGTTTTCCGCATCACTCCGTTATTATTTCTACTCCATTAACATGTCTTGCTCATCGCCATTGCAGTCTGTCTCTGTCTCGCTTCCCATGGTGAGCAGTATTGATCAGTATCAACACACCGAGGCAGTAAAAATCATTCTCCATTCCGCTGACACTGAAAGCGATACTCACTGGACTCCAAGGGTTGAAAGAGTCTGCAGCTTGACAAAATACATGCAGTCATCAAGCATTCAAACCCGCTCACACCATTTTGACATGGAAATTAGAAAGTATACCTGGGGAACGTGACATGGGTTAAGGATTTCAGGAATAGCAATTCTCTAAAGACTCTTATAACTAGAATCAGACTGTTGTGAATCAGCCAAGTTCCACCACAAATTCAGTTATTTTGAACGTGCCTCTGTACCTGATAGTTCATCCAAAAATGAAATGTAGTTTTTATTTACTCATTCTCATGTTGTTCCAAAAATGCTGTATTTTTAAAATACTTTTAACATAGGTCTTTCTTCCAAATCAGCTTCAGTGCTTACTAGATCATCAGAAACCTCAAATGCCATAGGTTCTTGATTGTTTTGAAACATAATGATGCCAAACCTGCACCATAGGTCACATTTAATTTGAATTATGGGAGAATTTTCATTTAATGAAGCATTTTTGTTCTGTGAATCTTGACAGTCTACAACACGAGGGTCAGTAAATAACAGAATTTTTATGTTTGAGTGGTTTATTACTTCAAATGCATGCATTAGAACAGATTCATTATATGCAAGGATACCTACTCAAGGTACTCAATGTAGTGCATGAGGAATGAAACTTGCAGCAGGGCAAAATCAGTCTGTACAGATCTCTACATTGCAGTGAAAATAAAAACCGTCCAAGTGAGAGGTAATTTTCAGTGTATTTTCAGCATACTGAGAAATATCATCCCATGTTGTTTGTGTGCGTATTTTATTTTACATTTTTTAATTGACTTTGATTATTTTAATACAATTTTAAAATGATTTTAAGTCATCTTGCGACCACCTTGCAAGATTGCTGAGGGGTTCTAGTTGAAAACCTCTAACCTAGAGCTATAAATCACATAACACCATCCTGGCAACCACAGAAAGCCCTGGCATTGTGGTGGTGAGTTTTGCATGGCTCGTGCTATATTTAGGGATTTTATTGAATCAGCATGCTGTGGTGACATAAAGTGTCTTGAGTGTCAGATACGGTGCAGGACAGCAGATCTGTGTTGAGGTGGTAGACCACAGCAGATGGACCAAACACATCAAAGAACATTCAGTGGCCAGTTTATTTTAAACTCACACACACGCACTTCTAATCTGCATTTCTGAGGAGAAAAACATTCCACCCGAAAAGACCTCTAGATCTAATGAATAAAGCTGCCTTTTTCTGTTATGTGACTAAAATCTCACAATACTGATATTTTTCTTCAGAATTCTAAGTTAACATCTCACAATTCTGACTTTCTTATTCAGAATTCTTTGTTTATGTATCACAGTTTTGAATTTTTCTCTGAATTCTCAGTTTACAATTCCAACTTTTTCATTGAATTCTGTGTTTACATCCTGCAATTCTGACTTTTTTCACAGAGTTCTAAGATTGCATCTCACAATTCTGACTTTTTCCTTCAGCTTACATCCTGCAGTTCTGATTTTTTTTCACCGAATTCTGAGATTACATCTCACAGTTCCGACTTTTTTTTTTCTCTGCATGTGAATGCAGTCTGGTCAGGTGTTTAAAAATTTGAGAAAAATAGTCATAATTAATCGTGAGATGTAAACTAGTAATTTTGAGATGTAAACTCGCAAAAAAGGAAAAAAGTCAAAATTGTGAGATAAAAAGCACAGTTAACTTTTTTCATATTTTTATTTTGTGGTGGAAATAAGCCTTTATAATCTAATGCTCTAAAACAAGGTCAAAAAAGTTAGAACACTACCATCAAAGTTTTAAGCCATTTGTTAGTTGTTGTTTTTTTGTACTGTGGAAAATAAGCTATGAGAAACTGTCCATGGCTTGTTAAATCACAGCCTATTGAATGTCTCTGCATGGGTTAGCAGAACTCAGGTGTTCTAGGCTCAGTGCCAGGCATCGGAAAACTGCAGTCAGGTTGTGGGCATTAATGCTGAGTGCCGGCAAAGAGTCACATTGCTGGCAAGAAGTGTAGTGTGCTTGCTCAGTGCTTACTGCATCAATGATGGGAAAATCTACTGGATAAATGAGGTGTGATTATCTTTTAGCCTCGTTTCCCCCGTGTGGTCTGGCCAAGACTTTTTTTTTCCTACAGGTGCTGTGCATCTGCTGCTGCCTGCGTTAGCCTTGTGTTCATCCATCAATGATATTTAAACTGCTACATGATGAATGATTAATGATGTGCCAGTGCAGATTAGACCAAATGCTCAATACAACACTTGTGAAAATGTGGTGTGCTTAATTGTATTGACTGTATGCTTAAAATGATATAAAAAAAAAAACATGCAATACAAAATACAAAAATATAATATTAATGAAATAAAAGGCCACTTACAGTAAGTGTATGTGGAGTACACTTTCATGACTATGGGCCAGCTTGCTCTAGCACAAACCTTCTTTTGGGTTTAAATAGGATTTACTAAAGACACAGTGAAGAATTAGCGCTGAAAAGGCATGGAGACTGTTATTTTTGCGCCTGACTTTATTGAATATTAATTTCTTGGAGTTTCCCTTTCAGACGCAAAATTTATGGGAGGAGAGTATTAAAATGTATTAATGTCCCAAAAAAGCATGTCTTAAACTAATTTGCAGCTGTGTCGTGACAGTGTTGTAGTCGAGTCACCAACTGTCGAGTCCGAGTCGAGTCTCGAGTCCCCAGTGTACGAGTCCGAGTCGAGTCTCGAGTCCCCAGTGTTCGAGTCCGAGTCGAGTCTCGAGTCCCCAGTGTTCAAGTCCGAGTCGAGTCTCGAGTCCCCAGTGTTCGAGTCCGAGTCGAGTCTCGTATTCGAGTCCCCTCGAGTGTGTTCGAGGGGCCTGAGTCGAGTCTCCCCCAGTCGAGTCCGAGTCGAGTCCCCAGTGTTCGAGTCCGAGTCGAGTCTCGAGTCCCCAGTGTTCGAGTCCGAGTCGAGTCTCGAGTCCCCAGTGTTCGAGTCTGAGTCGAGTCTCGAGTCCCCAGTGCGAGTCTGAGTCGAGTCCGAGTCCCAGTCGAGTCTCGAGTCTCCCCCAGTGTTCGAGTCCGAGTCGAGTCTCGAGTCCCCAGTGTTCGGAGTCTTAGAGATCGAGTCGAGTCCCCAGTGTTCGAGTCCGAGTCGAGTCTCGAGTGAGTCTGAGTCTCGAGTTCCCAGTGTTCGAGTCTGAGTTGAGTCTAGAGCTCCCAGTGTTCGAGTCTGAGTTGAGTCTAGAGCTCCCAGTGTTCGAGTCTGAGTCGAGTCTCGAGTCCCCAGTGTTCGAGTCTGAGTTGAGTCTAGAGCTCCCAGTGTTCGAGTCTGAGTCGAGTCTCGAGTCCCCAGTGTTCGAGTCCGAGTCGAGTCTCGAGTCCCCCATATTCGAGTCTGAGTCGAGTCTCGAGTCCCCAGTGTTCGAGTCCGAGTCGAGTCTCGAGTCCCCAGTGTTCGAGTCCGAGTCGAGTCTCGAGTCCCCAGTGTTCGAGTCCGAGTCGAGTCTCGAGTCCCCCGTATTCGAGTCTGAGTCGAGTCTCGAGTCCCCAGTGTTCGAGTCCGAGTCGAATCTCGAGTCCCCAGTGTTCGAGTCCGAGTCGAGTCTCGAGTCCCCCGTATTCGAGTCTGAGTCGAGTCTCGAGTCCCCAGTGTTCGAGTCCGAGTCGAGTCTCGAGTCCCCAGTGTTCGAGTCTGAGTCGAGTCTCGAGTCCCCAGTGTTCGAGTCCGAGTCGAGTCTCGAGTCCCCAGTGTTCGAGTCCGAGTCGAGTCTCGAGTCCCACGTATTCGAGTCTGAGTCGAGTCTCGAGCTCCCAGTGCCTACATGTCTCCACTCTGGGACCTTCAAAGAACTGATAAAATGTATTAAAGAGGTTCTACATTAAACAAAAATGACACCACTGTCACGATTGCAAAGGGAGTTTATTTACTGATTTGACATATACACTTTGCAACACACTTTGCAACTTTACGATGCCATCAAAAGCATGTGTTTACTTCCATTGTTGTGAACTTGTGATTGAGAACTAACGTAGAAAATTTACAAATTGCATGTTCAATCATGCTGCATTTTCATGTTGCATTTTAAAAGCATCAGACACAGTGACTATTGAAACACAACAGACAAAAAAAATCATGTAATCTGATCTGACACAGTGACTAGTAAGTTATCAACAGACAAAAAAATTGTGTAATCTGAACCAGACATTAGACATCGTCGACGTCTGATGCCAAATTGTCAAACATCGCCCAACCCTAGCTTCTTCTGTTTATTATCATATATGCATTAGTCAATAATATTTTTTTTAAAAAGCTAACGTTAGCTAATGGAAAGCATTTTACTTACTTTTCTGGGTGCATCCGTGACAGGTGTTTGTTAAAGTTTGAAGTTGTCCCAGTCTTTTCCTCAATTGTGCGATTACACACACAACATTCAGCGCTGCTCTTTCCAGCATTAGATGCAAAATTCATGTAGGTGAAGTTCACGATCCAGGGCACATCTTTCTGCATTTTCCAAATTTGAACATTTAGCCTGCAAATCATGCACGAGCGTAAAGTGAGTGACGTCAGTGAGCGTGTTGTCAAGCAAAGAGAGCTAGCAGTAGCAGTGTCTGTGAGGGAAAAAAATAGATCCCGGCCGGTCTTGGGCACGAAACAGGAAAAGTGTAACACCTTATATTATAACAATTTTTTATAACATATTTAGTCAAAAACAACGTGATGAATGCTCAAGTCCGATTTTATATATCCTCGAGTCTGAGTCCAAGTACGAGTCATCAGTCCGCGAGTCCAAGTCGAGTCACGAGTCCAGAGAATGGAGTCTCGAGTCGGACTCGAGTCCAAAGAATAGTGACTCGAGTCGGACTCGAGTACTCCATCACTGTGTCGTGATTACCCACACCTGATGAGCATCGGCTCTGCTTATTTGCGACTAAATACAATTTAAATTCACATCTCGCACACTTCAATGCACTTTGAATGGAACATATAAGTTTGCTTCGAACTGGAATCATGGTGGAATATCCTGTGATGGGCACTTACATTCAAATAGAACAAATGTCTGAAGCCATAAGAAAAACATACAAAATGTGCAGAGCAGGGGGGCACGAGGACTGGAATTAAGAACCTCTGCTCTACACTGTTCAAAACCAGTGTTTGTACAAGGTGCTTAAAGTGCTTGAAGTACTTGAATTTGAATTTTTATAATTTAAGTCCTGGAAAACCCTTGAAAATGTCCATATTTATGAAAAGGTTCTTGAAAAGTACTTGAATGTTTAAAAGGCAGTATATATAAAATTAGTGTTAATTTTTGTTTTCGATAAAAAAACAGCGCATCTGATATAAATACAGAGGCGTTTCTCCTGGCTTTTAGCAGCGCACGAGATCTCATGATATCACTCCTGAAGGTGAAAAGCGGTCTCGCGATATCAGTAAAAAGTTGATTTTATGGTAAAACCTTTGATAGTGCTTGCATCATATTGTTCGGTTATTTATTACACGTGCTGTTTGTTTAGGTTTCATTTCATCAAGCCTGAGGCACTTTGTGTTGCACTGTTATCATTTACAAGCTTGGAGCGCGTCTCCATCTCAGCCGCTCGGGACACAAACTCTCGCTTCTGCAAATATCCTGTGAGTTTGGGCTGCTTAAGGTTCATCTGGGAAAATAGTGTGTATTATCTCTCTAGATTTATAACGTAAATAATTTATAAAACTATGCAAACACAGGAGAATACATCAACATATTTATATTAAGCCATATGTGATTTGTTGTACATCGCCATTTCAAAATAAAAGTCCAAACCCTCGCTCTGAGTTTGCATGTGGCTAAATATTAAAATTACGTGGATTTAAACATCGTTGAATCACGCTGTAAAGTGAAACAATGCCAGGCCATTGGCACCCTCTGCAGGTATTTGTTATAATACATAATGTACTTAGTAGGTTATGTTCATATTATTTATAGTCATATTACATATTTCAACAGTGATGTTTAAAAAAACCAAATAAAAACCCTGTTTTTAAACTATTTCAAATATTATTACCAAAAAATAACATTAAAATATATATAAATGTAGTCAATATAAAGCCTGTTTTTCACTTAGGTCTATTTTTATTACTAAAAAATATCAGATTACTCAGTTGTCAAAAATAATCAGTAGATAACTTGATTTACAAGATAATCATTAGTTACGGCTCTAGATTAGTTAAATGTTTCAAAATACAACTACATTGTTTTGCTTTTTTGTGATTAAAAGCCAAATATTTTGTCATTGAAAATTTCTTAAAAATAGTATTAAAATATTGTCTCATTCTAGTGAACCAAGTATCTGTATTTTGTCTCATCTCGTGAGCTGAATGTATTGTCACACCCCTAGTGTCTACAAGCATGATATAGCTCATAATTTTCCAAGTGAATGATGAAGCTTTTACTCTTCAGATCAATCATATATTCATTAAAAAATCACTTTGAATAAGGAAAGCGATAACTTTGCCATAGTGTCTTTTCAAGTTGCCACAGACATTGCATGCTTTGCATGTGCTGCACTTTATTTGTACCATTTTGTTTTATTAGTTTATTTATTAGAATTTGAAAGATTATGAAGATATTGTGAGTAGTGCTTGAAAAGTCCTTGAAGGTCCTGGAATTTCATTTTCTAGTTTCTGTACGAACCGTCAAAACTCACGTTTGAGTCATCAGTGGCAAATCCTTTACATATGTAAACGTACTTGCAGTCTGTGAGTCAGAACAGCCAGCATTGTAGTCTTCTCTCCCAGGATCAGAAAATAGTCCTCCATAAAATGCGCTGCACAATTCTGAATATTTGGGTTGAACTACTGTGGAACAGTGTTGTAAATACAACTTAACCACTGATTTCTAGTTGTGTCCACCTTTGGAAGACCAAACATAGTAGTTTCGCTTTCTCAATGAAACAGCGTCTCCATGACATGGCGCCAGCGGCAACAGCAAGAATCAAAGGTTACGCCTTCTTTCTTTGTGTGAACATTTGGGTGGTGTTATGCAAACCTTCCCACATCGTGACATAGACATGTGGGGGCGTGTTTAAACGAGGCGTTTTAGGAGGGTATGGACAAGTCTTAACCTTTATAAAGAATCTCTCCTTTGGTTTGAGACTTTAGTCTTTGCAACTTTACAGATCTTCTTTATGCACCAAGAGCTTGTAACACTCCAAAGAGAAAGAAAAAATTTTAATCGCATCATATGACCCCTTAATAATCTTTTGTGGTGCTTTAAAGAAGTACACTTATTTTGATGTGTTGACTAACACATGTAAAATGTTTTATTTTAATCGTAGTGTGTTATTTGATATTACATTTAAAGTTAATATATTTCAAATGTACTAATTTACAATTTCATTATTACAACTGTGTAATTACAAATTTATTTAAATACAAGAAATGGAAGTTTCACCTGAAGTGACTTTACAGTATATTTTAGTTTACCATAAATGCTTGTCAGTACATTCAGAAGTATATTTTAATATGTAGATATTTGCCCCAAAATTAAAATTATGTCATTAATTACTCACCCTCATGTCGTTATAAACCCATAAGACCTTCGTTCATCTCCGGTTGATGAAATCTGAGAGCTCTCTGACCCTGCATAGACAGCAACACAACTGCAATGTTCCCAGTCCCAGAAACTTACCAAGACATCAGTGGCTCAACTTCAATTTTGCGAAGCTACGAGAATACTTTTTGTGTGCAATTTATAATTTATTCCACAGTTCTTCTCCCTGAGTTCTGCCATTTTAGTGAGTATCATGACGCATGTGCAAGCTTTCCCCTGAATGTAATCATCGTAATCAGCATTGTTTACATTCATCATCTGCGTGTTTCCTCCTGAACAGCTCAAAATGCATTGCACAGCCTGACAGACCAACTTTTATACCTCTCATCTAATGTTTGTTTTCTAATCTTGAAAGGGGTTACCGGACTCGTTCAGCTGGATGAGAATGGCGATCGGGAGATTGACTTTGCTCTATGGGACATGACCGACACCAATACTGGAGTTTATCAGGTACAGATGCCTTCATCTGATCATACACCTCTTCACATTTAAAATACATTACTGGCTAAACCCATCTCACCACTGCTGAAATGATGGCTGTATGTCCTAGATTGTGTCCCTGTATAATGGCAGTCAGAAGCGGATGATTCCAGAGCCAGGGATGAAGGTGCACTGGCTGAAGGGAAGTCCGCCTCCAGATATCCCACTGTGTGGCTTCAAAAACGACAAACCTGCCTGCCTGGCAAGTGAGTGCAGCCCTATATAACTCATGTAATAATAGACCTGAATGAAAAGACACCAGACTCCACTATACTCAGCCAAAATCATGTTCCCAAATGTATCCCACATAATAAAATAAATTACACTCAAATCAATATTTCATGTCCTTGCATTTATAAGTAGCCATGCAATAATCAAAGCATTATATAGTCAGCCATTTCATTTGTTTATTTTAATACTATTGAGATATATTTGACTGGCTGACTGTACAATATTCTTCACTTATGAGTATTTTTCAGAATACATTATGTATACATTTGCATGCACCATATATAGAAGTATAACGTGTTGAATAATGTTTCTCATTATAAGTGAGTGTACTGTAATATTTCAAAGTAGGATCAGTACCTTCTGAAATTAAGATTGTAGTGATGAGTTAATAGATGCAAAAATGTGTGTGTAAGCAGAATAAAACACTTTGAGTTAATGATTAACGTGATAATTAAATCAAGGCATGTTTCATGTTGTTTTAATGTAGTTCTGTAATGTTACTTAATTAAATTTAAGTTAATAACAGATCCAAAAAATAGCACACAGCAGGTCATCATTGTTGTGAGAGCGTGTGAAAAACTTGTCACCTGTAAATGATCCTTAAAAAGCCCACTCAGGAGCAAGATTAAGAAAAGACATATCTTAAATGGGTTATTGCTGTTGTGCAGCAACATTTTTAACTGCAGCTTAATTTGAACAGATTTTCACAGGTCTTTCTGTACACCAGACAGACTGAAATATGCTCTGTTAAAGCTCAGACACATCAGCTTAGCTGATTAGAGCTTGATTATTTATACAGTGTTAAGAAATTGAACAGGAGAGAAATTAAGAGGCAAAGTAAACCATTGCTTGAAGTAAATTTCTAAGTAAATTTTATTAAAGATGGAAGGAAACCAACTGGCAGCACAAAACATCACAGAATTCATCAAATCTAATACTGTATAATATTACAATATTTCTTAATAAATTGCCAGTTTTATTTAAGTAGTTAGTCACTACTGATTCAAATTAAAATATACACTGGAGTTTAAACATTTGGGGTTGGTAATATTTTAAATGTTTTTAAAACAAGTATTGTATGCGTACCAAGGTTGCCTTTAATTGACCAAAAATACAACAAAAAACAGTAATATTGTGAAATATTATTACGATTTTAAAGAGCTGTTTTCCATGTGAATATATTTTAAAATGTAATTTATTCCTGTGATGAAAAGCTGAATTTGAGCATCATTACTCCAGTCTTCAGTGTCACATGATCCTTCAGAAATCATTCAATTTTGCTCATTTGCTGCTCAAGAAACATTTTCATATGAATGTTCAAAAGAGTTGTGCTCCTTTGTATTTTGTGATATTCTTTCAGGATTTCTATTTTTTTTTTTTTTTTTTTTGATGAATAGAAAATTCAAAAATCAGTATAACAACAATATACAACAATATAAATTGTTACATATGGCTTTACTGTCACTTGATCAGTTTAATTTTCTCTTGTTTAATTCAAGTATTAATCTTAAAAAAAAAGCGTACTGACCCCAACCTATTGAACAGTATCTTACATTAGGGATATTGTGTTAAAAATACTAATATCATCTTCTTTATAAGTGTAAGACCATGCATGATGAAAACTTGGAAACATATTTAGTATTAATGACCCATCTGAATAAATCCAGTCTTTTGTCATAAAATATTGGCTTGCATTGCTCTCATCGTGCATTTGGGTTTTTGTCAGTTTCATAAAGTTCTCTTTAAAGCGGATTTCAAACACTGACATCTGTGGCAGAGAAAGAAAGAGAAGGGGTCAGAATAAAATAATATGTATGAAATGATTTCAGCAGGTCTTACTGCTGTCTGTGTGAAGTCTAATGAAATTCAGATGTGTGGAGATTGTGTTCTTGGTTTTGTTCCTCAGAGACGGTCACCATGCACCAGATGATTTCCATAGTGGTGTGCTTCATTTTTATCATCATCGTAACGGTCACAGTCTTCATATACAGGTCAGTTGAAACCCATGCAGAAAAACACAATGTCTAAACTGAGAGCGGGCGACGAGACGTGACAAAACTAGAGCACTTTAATCAAGCTCTATTGATTATAACATGAGCGTTCTCATTGTGTCACGTCACTGGCCTGCAGTGTAGACATGATGTAACACTACATGTCAGGTGTGCAAATATTGAGCTTTGGGCGATCTGGATCTGATATTATATCTCTCTGTCTATCTTTCTTTCTTCTCTATCTGTTCCTGATGTTTAATTAGGGAACTTACTGCCAAACCAC
This sequence comes from Cyprinus carpio, assembly GCF_018340385.1. Taxonomy (NCBI): domain Eukaryota; kingdom Metazoa; phylum Chordata; class Actinopteri; order Cypriniformes; family Cyprinidae; genus Cyprinus; species Cyprinus carpio. Next base: position 6,310,223 of record NC_056615.1, read on the forward strand.
GACAGAGAAAGTTATAGCAACTCAGTCCATGACTTCATCACTTTATACCATATGTGACCATGTATCCAGTGACAATGAAATGCATATGACTTCTATTAAGTTCAAGCCAAGATTTGCAGCCAAAGATGGTTGTGCTTTATTTAAAAAAATCACATTAAAATCCAAAAATAATATATATATTACAAAAAAAATTCAATTTTTATTTATACTACGGGCCGTTGAATGCTTGAATCTGATTTGCTGACGAACGTTCTAAGGTGTGCAACTATTTTCAGGGAAATAATGAAAATAATTAATTCATTGAGGCTTTCGTTTTCATGTGCATTCATTTTCTAATAATTCAACGACCGGAGTCAATTATTCCGCTTATACTACGGTTAATTATTCCTTACTTAATTGCACTTATTTTTCATAATACTTGGATGAGATTATAAGAGCTATTTTAACATTTCATTTAATATTTAAAAATATTAAATATTTTTATAGCGTTACACACATTTCTACATTTAGTACGATACTTTCAGAGTTTTCATTTGCATATGTTGGAGTCATATAAATTGCTCAGTTATAAAAAATTACTCACACATTATGATTTATTATAACAGATGGAGAGCCCCATTTAGCTTTCACCTGAAATAGCTAAAATATTAAAAGTCATTTTAGATTTTTTTTTTTCTCGTTTTACCCAATTCTATCTGATGGGCTAACAGAAAATGATGAAGAGGTCAGCAATGCCAGTAAACAAACAAGGGTTACCATACGTAACCAAGACGTTCCCTTTCAGTCGGTCACGTCGACGTTGTGTCAGAGTTCCAACACTAGGGGTCCCTATACAAAGCACCACAAATGACTGAAGTTATGAGTGTGTTATGAACGATTTATACCCAAATATTCGGGCCGTGGCCAGCTATGCAAATTTTGCTTGTTGAAGTGACCAACAGAAAGAGAATAATATTCATTGATGCAGGATATCAAGAGATTTAATTATGATTCCTAGGACATATGGTAGTGACTGACAATGAAAACAGCAACAGTGCGTTATTGACATCCTGAAGCATAATCCAAAGACACAGATGGTATATCAATCAACTAGATTATTTCATCCTTTGAAATAGCTCTCACTCACATTAAGGTTGAACAATACGGTCTCATGGCAATTTGTAACTATTTTACATTTTGGCGAATTTGTGGCTAAGTGGTATTTTTACACTAATCTCAAGTGTATGTTATGGCTGGACTTCATGCGTAATTGTCATCTTGTAAAATAGTTATTTTTTCCTTTGACATCAGGCTGGACTGGAGAGCCCTGCTTTATACTGTCATATGTTGCGATTTATGATCTTCTGTTTTTGTGATTTCATCTGCCTTTTTTTTTGATGAATACCAGATTCTCCAATGTGTCATTCTACAATTCTACTGTTGCTCACTTTCAAATGGCAAAACATCCAACTGCACTGTCCACATTTCCTATATAGAAAATGATATATGTTTTAATCAATTGTCTATGAAATGTCTTGACAAAATAAGTTTCTTTCCTGTGCATAAGGATTTGGTTTATACCAAAAAAAATGATTTGTTTAAAAAAAGGATTTATTGTAACATTCTGACAAACTGAAATAGTTTAAACACACTTCATCTGTACATGTTCCACTTGAAAGGTTTTTACCGATACTGATTATTGAGCATTATATTGTTACCTAAATTCAATACACTCCATGCCGGTGCAGACAGTGATGCACATATTGATTTGTATTATTTTACATTTATGCCAAATAAATGTTGTTCTCCTTCTCATTTATTACATTTTATCATCTGATGTTTTTCCCAGTTTTCCCATCTCTCATTGTCCCTCTCCTCTGCTTATTTTGACTCCTTTCTTTCTCTCTCTGTCTCTTTCTCTGTCCGTCACTCGGCGGCGTCAGGAAGCTGAAGCTGGAGAATGAGTTGACCGCTCAGCTGTGGCGTGTGGACTGGGAGGATATCCAGATGAGTAACATGGATAAGGTGCTGCGCAGAGCCTGCAGCAAACTCACCATGTCGTTGGTGAGGGGAAACACACACACCCTGTCATTTCCAATAGTTTCCTACAGTTTGAGTAAAGCTGGTCATGTCTTATTTATCTCTCCACACACAGAGAGGCTCTAACTATGGCTCACTGCTGACTATGGACGGAAACTACCAGATCTATGCCAAGACCTGCTATTACAAGGTAGTTTGGGGGTGAGGTGCGGATGGGCCACTGGCTTGCAAATCTTGCTGGCTAATAACTGTTTCTTATTTCCTACCTTAAGGGGGTCTATGACAGCCTCTCCACTGGATCACATTCAAATTTCAAGATGTTTTGTCTTTTGTTGGAGACATTTTTAAGAAAAATTGTAGTTGCCACTTTAATAGCCATGTTAAAAAGAAGCATGTTAAAATTTTTTTTACTTCGTCTGAATGGTATGAAACTTGCAATGTGAACACACACACATGGAAAGTATATAGTTTAATCAAGTGGAAACATTTGGTACTGCGCTCAATCAAAAACTTAATGAGAGCTCATTTTTAAGATATTAACCTCAAATTTGTAACACAACCTGCTTTGATTCTCACGCAGGTTTGGAGTAAAACATGGTTTGGAAAATATCTATTTCATTTAAAATTAAAAAATTGTGTTTTTTGCATTTTTTTATAATAAACTTAAACTTATATAACTTTTTTAAGTTTACTTTATTTTTTTACATTATTCACTTGGACAGTAATAATCTGTCAGGTGCATTTAAAAAAAAAAAAGAAACCAGTCTGCTCCAGAGCATTCAGATTTATGACAGTTTAAGTAATTTAATTTTTTTGCTCAAAAAGTAGTATAATGTATAATAACATATTTTAAGGGCCAGAATTACTAAACAGGGCAAATTAGCGTTAAAGCGCCGATGGGAGGGAAAAATTCTGCATATGATTTACTGACAGTGCGCACACTGAAAAACACAGACGCAGCCAGATCACTTCCGTAATGACCAGCGCAATCTACCAAGAGCAGTTTAAATTACCGCCTGCTTTAAGACATGTTTTTTTTTTGCCGTTAAATAATGGCACAAATACCAGTAATTTGATGAGCACAAACGTTAGTAAAACGCATTGCGTGATTCATTTTAATACTCTCCTCTCTTAAATTTTGGGTCTGAAAGGGTTACTCCTACAAATGCATATTCAATAAGGTCAGATGCAAAAATAACTGTCCACGCCTTTTCAGCGCTAATTCTAAAGACTGCGCTTCTTTAGTAAATCCTGACAGTACTATTTTAACGACAAAAGATGGTTTGCGCTGGTGCAAGCTGTTAGTAAATCTGACCCTATATGTACTAAATTGCAACTTCATCACTACAAATATATTTAAATATGTCATACAATTTTCAATAGAAATTAAATTATATTTTAGTGTGTTTGTCACTGAATTCAGCAATGCACCTTAACCATATTTCAAAGACAATAGAAGTAATTATGAAATTACATATAAATATGTACTTAAGTTCTGCTTAACTGAGTCAAAAATCACTCTAAAGTTCAACTAATTCCTTTTGATATAAATATTACTATAATTGTACTTAAGTGTTGAACTTAAAATAGAGTCAAAATAGTAAGTTTTTTTATTTACACCCATTCATTGTGACCAATTAGAGATAGCGATCATTGTATGACATTCACGAAAGCTATAGAGAGTAGAGCAGGCGGTTCCTTATGCTTTCGAATTGCTCTCGCGGTACTTTGGTGTCATACAATGATCGGTCTGCGCAGCGCCGCTTCAAGTCGAACGAACGATCAAACACACCTAACTTGCGCGTATTTGCATCGCTTTGATCGTTCTCTGTAGATCCCACCTTCTCACGTGCCACAAATGATCGATTATGTGAAATTCTTGCATGTTATTGGCCAAACTACTTTGGATATTTTAGGTAATATAAAAATCCCGGCCAGGACGTGTCCCGAATAAATGGCACATATGACCACCCTAATTAGAGACTACATCTGGTCTACTAAGCCCCACCCACTTCCAGTTCTGTTTTGTTCTACCTTTTCATTCTATTGCTGTGAGTTGTGTGATTCTGTTTCAGGCTCTGTGCTGTTTTGAACATAAATAAATAACAAATTCTGCCTAGCAACAGAAGTGTCAAATAATGGAAGGGTTCATCTTTGGATCTCCTATAATGCCGTCGGCGTGCCCTGGCTAATGGGCCCCTTCTTCAATGGATGAGCTATAGTTCCTCTCCAATTAAGCAGAACCCCTGAGGATGAGCGCTATTCATGTCCACATGTCATCATTTCCCCCATTAATTAGGATGGTGCTTAATTAACGCATTATGTTGCTCTTTTTCTTCTCTTAAATGATGGTCCCCCGTCCCCAAAGCCCTCCAGTTCTTTGCCAAGTCCACGATAGCAATCAGAGTGAAACTAATGTGCGTTGATGCCTCTTTTCCAGGGAAACATAACAGCCATTAAGTATGTCAACAAGAAACGCATCGAGCTCACCAGGAAAGTGCTGTTTGAACTCAAACATGTAAGTGTGCGTCCATGCCGTTTTGCCAGGTGCCTTAATTAAGTTTATATGATGTCCTGGGAGATATTAATAGCCGGGGACTAATGGAAAAGAGGGACTAAACAGCTCTCTCTCTCTCTTTGTCCTCTCCTCGTCATGCTGTTCTCCCTCCTCTTTTTCCTTCTGTTCCTTTCTCCTACTATAACAGATGCGTGATGTACAGAATGAACACTTGACGCGTTTTATCGGCGCTTGTATCGGCCCACCCAACATCTGCATCCTTACTGAGTACTGCCCTCGAGGAAGCTTACAGGTGAACACTCCCGCACCCCACTGCTCACAGTTACTGCACCTACAGTTGATGTATTAATAGACAACTCGTGCTTATGTAACACTTTTTGTTTCACCAAGCAGGGCTCAGTAATAAGGATTCAAATTTTGACTTGCCTTGCCAACCTTTTTTACTGCATGCATAAATAAACAAACACATAAATACATACATAAATAAATGGATAATACATTTAAGTGTTAAATAATTCATTACACTTATTTTGTCTTTTTTAAATGTATAGACACATAAATGTTCACAAACACAAAAATAATCATTACTACTTGTAGCTTCTAACGTCTAATTAGACAACATTTTAAGACATTTCTGACATGAATAACTATGCTAAGATAAGCTAATGCAACAATGAATGTATCTTTGACAGATAGGACAAACACAATATTTTCGATTAGCTAATGATTTTATATTTTCAGTTTTTCAGTTCATTTTTATCAGGTTTTTTCAATTTATATTAATTTATTTATAATTTTTAATCTATTTATTTTTTGTTTTCATTTATTTTTAGTAACTGTAGTACTTTAACTTGTTTAACTTCAGATTATTTATACAAGTTAGTTGCCAAGGCAATATTTTTAATTTTCTGTTTTTTCACCAAATGTTTATTTTTTACACTGAACAAAATTATAAACACAACACTTTTGTTTTTGCCCTCATTTTTCATGAGCTAAACTCAAAGATCTAAGACTTTTTCTATTTACACAAAAGGCCTATTTCACTCAAATATTGTTCACAAATCTGTCTAAATCTGTGTTAGTGAGCACTTCTCCTTTGCTGAGATAATCCATCCACCTCACAGGTGTGGCATATCAATATGCTGATTAGACAGCATGATTATTGCACAGGTGTGCCTTAGGCTGGTCACAATAAAAGGCCACTTTAAAATGTGCAGTTTTACTGTTTTGGGAGGTCCGGGGGGTCCGAAAACCAGTCAGTATCTGGTGTGACCACCATTTGCCTCACGCAGTGCAACACATCTCCTTCACATAGAGTTGATCAGGTTGTTGATTGTGGCCTAAGGAATGTTGGTCCACTCCTCTTCAGTGGCTGTGTGGCACAACAATGGGCCTCAGGATCTCGTCACGGTATCTCTGTGCATTCAAAAGGCCATCAATAAAATGCACCTGTGTTCATTGTCCATAACATATGCCTGCCCATACCATAACCCCACCGCCACCATGGGCCACTCGATCCACGACGTTGACATCAGCAAACCACTCACTCACACAATGTCATACACGCTGTCTGCCATCTTCCCTGTACAGTGAAAACCAGGATTCATCCATGAAGAGAACACCTCTCCAAAGTGCCAGACACCATCGAATGTGAGCATTTGCCCACTCAAGTTGGTTATGACGACGAACTGCAGTCGGGTCGAGACCCCGATGAGGATGATGAGCATGCAGATGAGCTTCTGTGAGATGGTTTCTGACAGTTTGTGCAGAAATTCTTTGGTTATGCAAACCGATTGTTGCAGCAGCTGTCCGGGTGGCTGGTTTCAGACGATCTTGGAGGTGAAGATGCTGGATGTGGAGGTCCTGGTCTGGTGTGGTTACAGGTGGTCTGTGGTTGTGAGGCCGATTGGATGTACTGCCAAATTCTCTGAAACGACTTTGGAGACGGCTTATGGTTGAGAAATGAACATTAAATTCAAGGGCAACAGCTCTGGTGGACATTCCTGCAGTCAGCATGCCAACTGCACACTCCCTCAAAACTTGCGACATCTGTGGCATTGTGCTGTGTGATCAAACTGCTCATTTTAGAGTGGCCTTTTACTGTGGCCAGCCTAAGGCACACCTGTGCAATAATCATGCTGTCTAATCAGCATCTTGATATGCCACACCTGTGAGGTGGATGGATTATCTCGGCAAAGGAGAAGTGCTCACTAACACAGATTTAGACTTAGATTTTTAACAATATTTGAGAGAAATAGGCCTTTTATATACATAGAAAAAGTCTTAGATCTTTGAGTTCAGCTTTGAGTTCAGCAAAAACAAAAGTGTTGCATTTATAAATTTGTTAAGTTTATTTCAGCTTCATTTCAATTACTGAAAACAAATTTTAATCGATTTAGTTAAGAGACTGCCTTACGGTGCATTCAAGTCATGTCGAAAAGATCTTGTAACATAAACATTAGTAATTATGAAAGGGAAACTTCTATGTTGGGGGCGTCGCAGTGTGAAAAAATGATGCAGTGGATGCAGCCTTTGTATTAATAGTAAATTAGTTTACAATAAAAAAATTTAAGTTGCATGTAGAAAATACCATAGTATCATACAATTCCAATTAAATGTACAGCACCCTCATAAATCTAATAAAAATTTTATCAAATAAATCTATTAAAAGTTTATTCATCGTTTTGTAGATGTAAAGTTTAAAAAAAATGTTGTTGAATTTTATCACCACCTCATTCCAACCAAAGTGAATTGAATGCACCCGATGTCGTAATTTCGACACAATAAATAAAAACTTCTTAGGAGGACTTTAATGTGCCACTAGAAGACTTTGCGCCAAAAATGGTTAGCCCCGCCCCCAAAGTAATGCTGTTGGTTGAGCCAGTGTTGCTATGTCAGATTGCTCCAATAAACAGCAATGTTTTGAAAAAGCACCACAGTGTTTACACTCTTCAAAGCCAGTCTACTGGGATAGAGTATTTAAACAAGAAAATTACACACTTTAGCTATAAAATATGAAAATATAATAACACATAACTGACAGGATGATGTGAGGGAATATAATTAATATCCATCAAGTCTTGTTTCCACACAAACTGTCCTTATGAGCCACATGAAGTGTGTGTGTGTGTGTGTGTGTGTGTGTGTGTGTGTGTGTGTGTGTGTGTGTGTGTGTGTGTGTGTGTGTGTGTGTGTGTGTGTGTGACCTGTAGGACCTCATGGAGAGTGAAGGAATCACGCTGGACTGGATGTTTCGCTATTCTCTGATCAATGACATTGTTAAGGTGAGCGTTTCACATCAGAGACTCTTCTGCTCTTAATCTCAGGAGGAAAAGGAAAAGGAAAGATGTCTTGCTGTTTTAATGATGCTTGTCAAAGAAAACTAAAATATAAATCTTTCGCATCAAACTGCTTTGCATTTTTTTAAATATAGTTTTCGGTTAAATTGAGACGCCCTCCTGTGAGACATTTTATAGGGGTGGTTTTGAGACGTGTGTAATTTGAAGTTGTTCATGAGGATGTCAGTTCCCTGACAGGCAATTTATGACTCCAGAAAGCATAATGCAGTTGCAAAAGAGTCTGTAATTAATATTTTCATGGTGTGGTGTTGGTAAATACGACGGATGCTGTCAGATGTCTTTATAAGACTGTCATCTTTTCACCACTCAGGGAATGGCGTTCCTCCACAACAGCGTCATTGTCTCCCACGGCAACCTGAAGTCTTCCAACTGCGTGGTGGACAGTCGCTTCGTGCTGAAGATCACTGATTACGGCCTGGAAAGTTTTCGCAAGGAGACCAACCTGGAGGATGTGCACGCTCTCTATGCACGTGAGTACCATGGCAACACGTAGATACAGATTGCATGCGTGTGAAGATGTAACATCCATGTTTGCATTCGCAGGCAAACTGTGGACGGCCCCCGAGCTTCTGCGTGCCGACAACCCACCTGCATGTGGGACACAGAAGGGTGACGTCTACAGCTTTGGCATCATCCTGCAAGAACTCGCCCTGCTGAAGGGCGTCTTCTACCTGGAAGGCCCTTGTCTCAGCCCTAAAGGTCAGAGGTCAAACACAATGCTCTGAACGTGTAATCAAGGTTATTTTTTGACTAGATCTATTCATGAATTTTTTTAATCCATTTATTTAGATTTTTTTTGGAAGCCATTATGTCATAAAAATATCAACAATATGTCCTGATATTATGTTGCAGAAAAGCCTCATTTCATTTGCTGCAACTGCCCAAAAGTTTAATAATATTAATGAATGAATATATAAATAAATAAAAAATAAATAAATAAATAAATACACAGAAAAATAAATTGGATCTTGTATGAAACCATATGAAACCAACCAGTGTTGTTTTAATAATATTTATACATAATTATATTATTTATTTATATTTTTAATTAGCTTTTAGTATTATAATTTTAGTTTTAATTTAATTTTTATTATTTTTTTATATTTTATTTATTTATAATATTTCTATATAACTTTATTTCATTTTTATTTCAGTTCTATTTAGGTATTTTAATACTTCAGCCTAAACATATTTAATTCACTTAGCTGCCAATGCACCATTTCTCATTTTTGTTCAAGTTTATGTTTTATCTGATAATTTTATTTGATTTCAGCTTTATTTCAATTATCAATACAATTAAATTACTAATATCAATTAAACTAATTTTCATTTTGTTTTAAAAATGTTTTTTATTTTTAATTAATATTTTCAGTTTTTATTTTAGTTAACAATAACAACACTGAAATCAGCATGAAGATTACAGTTCTATATTTTTAAAGGGTTTTTTCAGACTCTTGGGAAGAAAAAAAAAACAGGTAACTTTTATAAGAAGTACTAATATGTACCTTTTAGGTACTAATGTGTACTTTTAAGGAATTAATATGTACCATTCGGGGTAAATAAGGTACAAAAATATAAGTTTTAGCTTTTGTGACTTTTTTGGTTTTTTTTTTTTTTTTTTAGTTTTTTTTTGTATTCCGTACATTCTTATTTATCACTTAGTGCTGGGTTTGACGTGACTGATTTCATTGGTTCTCGCTTGTTTACTAGCAAATTACAATAGAAGCACACAAGAGAAATTGTCATATTTGGGTGAACATTACCTTTTAGCAACAGTCTCTTAAAAGCGTCACTTTCTGCTTGATCCCTAGAGAACCATAAAATAGACAGTAATTTTATTTCATGCTTTCAAGAAAAGTTTTTGGGTGAATATGAATATTTCAGCATTACACACTCATGAGAATGGTTAACTCATTATGCAGGTGAGAGTGCTTTCTCGTTTAGCGCTTTGATGTGAATCAAAACAACATTAAATAAAATGTGTTAATAAGATACAGATTATGCAGTGAATTACACTGAAAGCACGGTTTGCTTTTCCATGTCATTTTTCCTTTCTGTGTCAGCTGTGATTACATTCACCTCACCTCTCTCCTGCTTACTCACCTTGTGAGCACAAATTAAAACAGTTTCATTTATCAAAGCATTAGTAACAGTGGCCTAAATAATCTTTGCACACTTAAAATGCTATTACGTTAGAAAACAAAATATTAAACCAAGAGGCATTTATTTTAACGATAGCATACTTCAAAAGCTAAAGATTTCACATAAAGAAATTTCGTAGGTTTTAAATAAAAAACCAGCCTATTAAAGGAATAGTTCACCCAAAAATGAAAATCTACTCAACCTTAGGTCCATCCAAGATGTAGATGAATTTGTTTCTACATGGGAACAGATTTGGAGAAATTTAGAATTTCATCACTTGCTCACCAATTGATCCTTTACAGTGAATGGGTGCCGTCAGAATGAGAGTCCAAACAGCTGTTAAAAACATCACAATAATCCACAAGTAATCCACACTACTCCAGTCCATCAGTTAACATCTTGTGAAGTGAAACATCATCAATACATTTTATCTTCAAAAACCACTGACTGGAGTTGTGTGGATTATTGTGATGTTTTGATCAGCTGTTTAGACTCTCATTCTGACGGCACCCATTCACTGTAGAGGATCCATTAGTGAGCAAGTGAATTCAAAATTTCTCAAAATCTGTTCCCATGAAGAAACAAATTAATCTACATCTTGGATGAACCTGAGGGGTCAGTTCATTTTTTAGATTAACTATTCCTTAAGAAGTAAAAGTAAAAATATCTTAGACAAGTGAAGTTGGTTCTGGTTTAACGATATATACTGCAATGACATTCAGGCGCATTTTTAAGTGGTCAAATACTTTTTTTTGTCCAATATATACACACAAATACATGCAATAAAGATACGGATTATTAGTTATGCTGCATATAAACCTTTAGAAGTATTCTTTGTTTGTGCAAAGTGTCCTGGTCACTTTCAGCCGTGACACAGTAGCTGTCTCTGTTGCTTTCTTTATTTTGTGTGCCTTGGGTTGGAAAGTCTTTGTTACAGTATGTTCTGAGTCTTATTTACATTCTATCGGTGTCAGTATTGCTTATGTACAGAGTCATGGATACAAACACATACTCACTGAATGTGACCCGTCCTCATAACCGGATCACCACACGCATGCCAGCGGCTGCATTAAAGAGAAACAATAAAACATGAGTGACGTGTCTGGAGCAGAGCCAGCTCTCCACCAGAACAAAGGGAGTCAAAGACAGCAATGAGAGAATGCCATTAACTGTCAGAGCAACAGAAGTATGCTTAAGTTAAAAAAAAGAGTACACTTAAGCATACCTTTATAATGTAGTACTTACTACGAAAATACTTAGAATATATTTAAAGGTAGGGTAGGCAATTTCAGAGATTGCTTTAAAAGCATAAGATCCCACCCTACCTGCAAATCACTCTCCAAAGCCACGCCTCCTCCAAAACACATGAACACGCTCTGGCAGACCAGAGGCTAACAGCGACACGATGACAGACGGCATCAACGCTGTCAGATCACCTCATGTCTCATGCACCGGTGAGAAAACATTACAATACAAAGCGCTTAATAATACAATAGTAATTCCATTCTCGCCCAGTCTGCAGAAGTGTAATGGACCGCGCTGATGACGAATCATGTCTGTGCACAGAGGCATGCAAATACATATGCTGACAGGCAGGCAGGACAGCAAGACCGAAGATTTTGATTGGATTATATGAATACATATAAATATATTTAGACCACTTAAACTTAGTGATTGCTATCGGAATGTGAAAACTTTCTGCAGTTTAGTACATTTAAAATATATAAACTTTAAAGGGGTAGTTCACCCAAAAATGAAAATTCTGTCATAAATTACTCACCCTTATCTTGTTCCAAATCCGTTAGACCTTTATTCATCTTCAGAAAACAAAGCTATTTTTGATGAAATTTTAGTATTTTCTGACCCTCCATAGACAGCAATGGAATCGACACATTCAAGGCGCAGAAAGGTGATAAGGATATCATTAAAATAGTCCATGTGACATCAGGGTTCAATCATAATGTTATAAAGCTACGAGAATATTTTTTGTGGACTTTTTGTTCATCAAAAATGTCTTAATTTGTCTTCTGAAGATGAACGAAGGTCTCACAACATGAGGGTGAGTAATTAATGACAGAATTTTTCTTTTTTTTTATTTTTTTTGTGAAATATCCCTTTAAAATGTAATATCAAATAACAAAATGCAGTTACAATTACAATCTAGTACTTTATGTACTTTAGTATGTTAGTCAAACACATCAAAATATGTGGCCTTCTTTAAAGAGTATATATCAGCTACTTTAAAACAGCTTTGTATGTAGCTCATCCAGTCGTTATTTTAGAGCCAGCTAAAAGACTGAGGGATGAAGATATAGGGAATATATATTATTTTTTTTCCCCAGAGTGCAGTGAGGTGTGGGACAGAAAGGTCATGACAGTTTTGTATCATCCTCACTCCCGTTGGATTGCTGTGAAGACATTTGTTAAGTCCATGGTCTTCTCAAAACCTATGACACTTTCATCTCTTTTTTTTCACTTCACACATTTGCTCTTTCTTTTCTCTCGCACCAGTGGGGAGTCCGATCGCAATCAATCTGTTTTTTTCTGTGAAATTTGCTATGCTAATTCTATGTGCTAATTTGTGTATGTTATTTCCTGTGTGATAGAGAGTTGTGTAACTCGCTGTCTGGGAGAATGTTTAATTGCATGTTTGTTCATTTTTCTTATCATTACTGTCACTTGTTTTGTGGTTCAGTGATCATAGAGCGTGTGGCGGAAGGCCGCTGGCCGTACCTGCGTCCGCTGCTGTGTCCTCAGAGCCACAGTGATGAGTTGCTAAAGCAGATGCAGCGCTGCTGGTCAGAAGACATCAACGAGAGGCCCGACTTCAACCAGATTAAAGTACTGCTCCGCAAGAATAACCGGTACCTGACTCACAAATCAGCTCATACGCAAGAGCTCAAATGACAATTTTTTTTTTTTTAAAGAGCGCGTTAGTAATGTGCACCTATAGGTGGGGCATACACTGCTTATTACACACACACAGGGGACACGCAGAAGCATGCAAACGTCAAATATTAATTAAAAATTAAAGGATTACAGTGCAGCTTCGTTTCCTCTCTGGAGACGCACTCACCCCCTCCTCCAGCAAATTCCGCCATATAAATAGCTAATCCACTAATTCTTAAACTGGGAAAATTAAACTCTTATTGGTTTATTGCCTGTTATGCCCAAAGCACAAAAGCCATCACTCATTAAGAGAATAGGGACAACCCTTTTAGACCATGCACCGGGTGCAACCACCATTTTTCCCGCTGTTAAACTAGCAAACGTGGATTCAGACACGCCCTGGGTGCACCTGCGCCTTGTGCTTTAGACCATGTGCTTAGATTGTTAAAATAGGGCCCAAAGTGTTACCTGAAATGTGTATGCATATGATAAACATATGTTAATAACAGACACAATTACAAACGTTCACTAGTTTTTTAAAGTACATTTTTAAAGATATTTTAAAACGTTTGCTGCATAGTTTAAAATATCTTTTATAAAACTGTGTTTTTGAGAAAAGAAAAAAAAAGGATGGGACTGCTAATAATAGAGTTCCATAAAACAGAATTTTCAGAATTATGTGCAAGGAATAGCCCACTTCTTCAAATTTTCTGCACTGATTTGTGGACAAAATTGCAATTCTGTGGGATAGTATGGTATAAAGTCTTAGATGGAGCTAGGAGCATGGTGCTATGGTGTTAACTAAAATATGAAATCATTTTAAATAATAATTTTCTTAGTTAATATTTTATTAATCATTGTTTACATAATAAACCTTGTGTATTATGTGTGTTCAGTTGATCTTTTTTCGCCTTCCACTGCCTGTGCTGCAGTGAACACAACTCTTGTCTCTGCCTCATCTTCTCTGTTTTGGCCTCAGGGGATATGGGTTCCAACATCCTGGATAACCTCCTGTCCCGTATGGAGCAGTATGCTAATAACCTGGAGGAGCTGGTGGAGGAGAGGACGCAGGCGTACCATGAGGAGAAGCGTAAAGCTGAAGCTCTGCTCTATCAGATCCTCCCCACAGTGAGTCCTAGTTTGTTCAAGCGTTTGTAAATCATATGATGATGAATGTACCATTCAAAAGTCTGGGGTCAATGAGATTTCTAAGGTAGTTAATACTTTTATTCATCATTTAATTCAAAAGTGACAGTAAAGTATGGAAGGCCAGTTTTCAATTCAATTTACATCTCACAATTATGATCAAATAAATCCACCAATAGGGAGCATAAGAGACTTGTTCCAAAAACATTACTGACCCCAAACTTTTTGAAAAAAAAAAATAAATACTAAATTATGTGCAATGATCTTTTTTTCAATTGAAGCCATTTTTCTCACTGGCATGAGGCTGTATCTGATTGTGTGTGTGTGTGTGTGTGTGTGTGTGTGTGTGTGTGTGTGTGTGTGTGTGTGTGTGTGTGTGTGTGTGTGTTTGTGTGTGTTTTGTTTCAGCTCGGTGGCTGAGCAGCTGAAGCGAGGTGAGATGGTGCAGGCAGAAGCCTTTGACTCAGTCACCATCTACTTCAGTGACATTGTGGGCTTCACCGCATTATCAGCCGAAAGCACACCCCATGCAGGTCAGAAACCCTCTGTAAAGGTTAATTCAGTAAACGCTCCTCAAACAGACGCACACAAATAATTATAGGCTAATTTTGTTTTTTTTAACTGCGACAATCGTGAGTGCAGTATTGAATTCTAGCTGATCTATTTGTCCATTTGCACCCGCCACAGGTGGTGACGCTGCTGAATGATCTCTACACTTGCTTTGATGCAATCATCGACAATTTTGACGTGTACAAGGTAATTCCAGATAGTCATTACATTCACTGCTTGTTCAGCGACACACGTGCATGGATTAGCTTAGAGGGATAGTTTCACGCAAAATGAAAATTGGTCATCATTTACTCACCCTTATGTTTTTTTCCCAACTTGAAAAAAAAGAATTTCTCTCTTCTGTTAAACACAAAAGAAAATATTTTGAAGAAAAAAAAACAGGTTCCGGCAGCCATTGACTTCCATTGTATTTTTTTCTGTACTATGGAAGTCAATGGCTGTTCATTCTTCAAAATATATTCTTTTGTGTTCAACATAAGAAAGAAACTAAGAACTATCCTTTTAAGTGGCTGAGATGTTTCTCACAGTCTCTGCCCACCACTGAGCCGAACGATGTGTTTTTGTGTGGCGCCCCCAGGTGGAGACCATCGGTGACGCCTACATGGTGGTGTCAGGCCTTCCCGTGAGGAACGGGAAACTGCACGCACGTGAGATCGCCCGCATGTCTCTGGCTCTGCTGGAAGCTGTTCACTCATTTCGAATCCGCCACCGACCCGACCAGCAGCTCCGCCTACGCATCGGCATCCACAGCGTTGAGGGTCAGGGGTCATGAAAGTGTTTAATATTAGAGTACAGCACAGAGTGGTCTGGCCTCTCTGAGGACATCTCTGTGTGTTGATGGCTGACTAATGGGGAGCTTTGACTGATGGTTATGTGTGTTTTCATGTGTCCAGGCCCCGTGTGTGTGCAGGGGTGGTTGGTTTGAAAATGCCTCGGTATTGTTTGTTTGGCGATACCGTCAACACAGCTTCACGCATGGAATCTAATGGAGAAGGTGAGGCGCCTCCAGACTTTTGAAACGATTGTGTTCCACACTTTTATTTTTCCCTGAAGTCCATTTATAATGTTTTTGTATAATTTCAAGGTTTCTTGCACCACAACAGTTGTACTGTAATTTACACTACTGTTCAAAGATTTGTGGTTGGTTGAAATAATTAATTTTATGCTCAGCAAGGCTGCATTTGTTTGAACAAGAAATGACATTAAAACAGTAATAGTGTCAAATATTACAATTTTAAATAACTGTTGTCTATTTTAATGTTTTCAAATGTAATTTATTCCTTTGAGGCAAAGCTAAATTTTCAGCATCATAACTCTACTCTCCAGTCTTCAGTGTCACATGGTCCTTCAGAAATCTGTCTAAATATGCTGATTTCATGCTCTATACATTTTGTTTTAATTATTATTTTTATCAGTGCTGATTTTCCTATTATTATTATTTGTGAGGAAACTTCATATATATTTTTTACAGGATTCTGTGATGATAGAAAGCTTAAAGAAACAGTATTTTTTTGAAATGGAAATATTTTTGTAACATTATGAATGTCTTTAATGATCATTTTAATGCATCCTTGCTAAATAAAAGGTGTTTAGTTATTTTTTAAAGATTTTACTGACCCCAAACTGTAGTTTTGAACCAGTAGTGTAGCTAAAAAATGATCTTTCTGACATATGGAATTTATCCATTTACTACATCTTTAAGTCTTGTATATGTAAATGATCTCTGTTATGATTGGGTTAACCTCTTTGCGTGTAAAAGCTGCAACTTTTTTGAGTGATTCATTAAAACTAGTCTGGCATCATGTAAATTCACTTGAGTGAACTTGAGTGTGCTGTCGGAATAATCATTTCCATATAAATATAGTGATTAGAACAGCAAGCATTTTTCAGTACAAAAAAAATGATATATATAAAATGCCGTGCCTGAACCTCCTGGAAACCCTGCGAGAAAGAGACTTTTGCTTTATTGTATTCAATATGCACTTGCAAGTGTACTTCACAAATCTCAGAGTATATTTAAAAAACTGTACATAGAGATAATGTACTATTAATGAAACGAAAAGCAACTTTAAAGAGATTTCACTTTTATTTTTATTTTTTTTTCACACCACTTAGTTTTCTTTAAAAAAGATACTTTGTAAAATTAAAATGTTTACATACATTTATCTCATCATTGTTTTAAATAGTCTTTTTGTCATGCCTTAAAACAGGTACACTTAATGTATTGACGTAACTATGTTAATTACATGTAAGTCGTAGATTGATTCTAATCTAACTGTATTGTGTTATGTTGATATCGTGAATTTTAAAGTTAATATAGTTTAAATGTACTAAATTGCCACTTCATAGATTACAGATGTGATAATGTACTTAGTATAAGCCTAAACACATGACATAGACGCTTAAAGGGTTCTTACCGCCACCCCTCCACCGCAAAATGAAAAATTGGTCATTAATCACTTTACCCCCAGGATGTCTTCCACACCCGTAAGCAGTGCTCTGTTAAAAGCTGCTGTTCTTCAGACCCCAATTTAAGATATTTTGAGGAGTGAAAACGGGAGGCTTGAGAACGTGGTCCCCGACCATAGACTGCCAATCAATGCAACAAGAATCAATGTCAAGGTCCTAGGAAACGTATGAAAAGAGGCGGAGACTCAGAGAGGTACCATCCTTCATCAGACGTGCAATCTGGGTTATACGTGAAGCGACGGCAAACCTTTTTGTAAGAGCGAAGCAAACACGAAAAATAGTACGACTTTATTCCAAACAGATTCCTTATGTCAAGTCGAACAGTCTCCTCTGTGTCTCTCTCCATATCATCGTATGCTGCGTATGCTCTTCTTGTATCACCGGCGCCACAGAGGATGCGAAAAGTTCCTCCCCGTTTCTTTATGTAACCCAGATAGCGGCTGTCTGATAGCAGATGGAGTATTCTTGATTCTGGACGGTGACTTTTCATACCTTTTATGGACCTTGACACTGTTATTTACTTGGCAGTCTATGGGGATCATTGTCCAGCTTTCAGGCCTCCCGGTTTTCATCCAAAATATCTTTAAATTGGTTTGACTGAAGATGGGGAACTAAGCTTTAACGGGATTGGAACGACATGGGGGGTAAGTGATTAATGACAAAATTTTCATTTTGGGGTGGTGTAATTCCTCGTTTAATAGAAAAATGACATTAAATGTTATGTTTTAGTTTAAACAGCCATTTCTTATATATATATGTAAGTGTTCATGCAGTGTTGTTAATTGTGCTGATAGTTCAGGACTGTGCCTGTTTCTAATAAAAAAGTTTGTTGCAGCGTAATTTCATCAATTAGAATTCCCTCATCAAGAATTATAAGTTGTATTTTCTTCTTCTAGAAATATAATCAAATAGCTGAACCTTAGTCCGGTTGTTTAAAAGGTTGATTATAATGTTATTTAATTTGATGCAAACTAAAATGCCACAGTGAGGGAAAGAAATGCAGAGAAAAATGTGTGTGTGTGTGGTGTTGGTGTTGTGTTGTGGCCCCTGTGTGTGTGTGTTTGGAGTGTGTGAGTCTGTGTGTGTGTGTGTGTGGTGTGTGTGATGTGTGTGCACGTGTGTGGTGATTATTCTCATCATCTACTATACCACTGATTTCTCCCCCATCAGCCCTGAAGAATCCATGTTTCAGAGGCCAAACGGGCGCGTCCTGCGCAGGAAATTCAACTGCTTCCAGCTGGGACGCTCAGAGGAGATGTGGAGATGAAGGGAAAGGGACGGTAGAGGACGTACTGGGGCATGCTCCGGATAGAGATCAGCTCCAATATTGCCTAAAAAACTGACAGACAGAGAGAAAAGAGCACATGCACCAAGAGAGTAGAGAGCCCGAAACAAACCAAACTCGGCTAACACAACCGATACCAGGGTCAAAGAAGATTGCTTCACCGAGCAAAAGACCTGACTTAGTTCATCTTTCATCTTTCCCAAACACTTCATGTTATTTGCTTCATGGGAACCTAGCTGTTGGGTCTTTTTTTCGCCAAGTGAACTCAGAAGCGTTGAGCAGGAATCGTTTAGACACTTGAAAGATGTCAACACACACCATATCAGATCGGTGTGACCTGTGACGGGATCAAGGTGTTTACGGGTCCATCAAGTAGAAGTTTTGAATTTTATTTGTCGGGTGTGTAGGTCTATTGTCCAACCATTTTTTTAAGCCTCATGTGTCCTGTTACTGGTCACACAGAGACACAGTGCTGTAGTCACTCTAGTTTTTAACCATGTGAAATGTTCTCGAGTTCCTCCTCTGGGATGCAGGTCAGCTAGAGAATCTCTTCTCTATCTGCCAAAACCTGGTGATCCGGGTCAGCAGAGAAGAAAGTTCCACAGAAAGAAATAATAATAAATGGCCCAGTATGTTTAAGAGAGCAACGAAATGTGCAATGATGGATTTGTTGTTCTCGGATCTCAAGAGCATTTCCCTACAGATTGTTGCAATAGTGTTTCAGAGAAACCCGTACAGGAGATCGGTTTTCTTTTCTTCATTTAATAGCAGATGTACTTATCCCTTAAAGTCCCAATCACATAAACACCAACAACTTTTAACTTCCAGAATGTGTTAGGATATTTTTCCAAATGGACCTTGGTTTAATATTTGAATTCTGAGATTCCACTCGGATCCATTCATGTGCTTGGGGATTTCCAAAAAATTTGGGGTTCAGTTAGATTTTTTTTTTTTGTTTTTAAGAAATTAATCACCGCTGGAATCAGCAAAGGATTGCATTAAATTGATCAAAAGTGGTAAACGTAAAGCACACTTTATGGACATGTTCCAGAAGGGTTTCTAGTTCAAATAAAACAGAACCTTGGTGTCACAGTTCGAAGACACGAAATATTTCAGCGCGCATCAATTGTTTCCCAACATTGATAATAAGACGACATGTCTTCCTTAAAACGCAACAAATTACCAAATAATTTCTGAAGGATCAGTATGGACAATAGAACGAAGAAGTAATGGTGCTGCGGAACATTAAGGCTTTGCATCAACGCGGACCATACATTCCCCTTTTCTTCAATAGCGAAAAGAGTCTCACGAGTGTATAGTGTGCGTAATCACTACGATGTTCCCAATGTAGTTACGCCTATCTATACGTAAGTTTTGCAGTACAGCAAAACACAATGTACACGGCGCCGTTGGAAGCAGTAGAAGAGAGCTCGGGACCCATCGTTGTCCCCCCCAAAAACCTGCCACATTGACAGGTAGGTGTAGAACTGTTTGCAGCGAGAGTCCCGCCTCGTATATCTATCATTTCTATAAGCTCGTTTTGCAAAATTATCGAAGAACAAGATATCAAGGTCTTTGGCCCACAGCTATATAACATAACACTGGTCTCGATGCCACCACAGCAAAATGTGTATAGTTTTTTTTTTTAATTTTTTTTTTTTTCTTGATGGGTTTTGAAGATCGTGTATCAGATTTTGCAAGAATGCTTTCATAAGTGGTATTGCTCGCTGCATTTGCTGCCAATACATGAAACTTTCCTAACCAAATAGTCTTCCTGTTAGTCTCACACCCACATCTCAGCTTTGGGCCAATTCCATCCGAGCACTGAAGTTTAAGATGAGTTAAGTAATCACATTATCTCCCCCCATTCTGAAACCTTGTCACAGATTCTGGGGTCTATTGTGTAAGGTGTCATGCTCACCTTTCCCTGTGTCTAAGGCGGAGCATAATTGAGGATGTGTAGGACAGAAACTCCGTTCTGCTGGGCGTCTGACCCCCCGCGCGGAGCCTGCCATCCGAGTTCACCGGCTCAGAGCCTCTCTGGGATCGGCGTGTTACGCGTTTTAGGTACGAATCTGAAATCTTCGGGGGGTCTTGCTGTGCTGTGCAGATGGCCTGCATCATTACATCCTTGAGAGGAAACCGTCCAGACAGTAAACAGTGCTTTTGTTGTAATCACGCTTGCCCTGTTTGTGAAATAAACATGAATGTCTGGCCCAAAACACTGAGCCATCTTCACTAATTCTTGTGCTTTAAATGGTGTACACTGTGGTATTTGTCTCACAAAGTCAGCCTTTTTAAAGGGGTCATCGGATTACCCATTTTCCACAAGTTGATATAATTTTTTAGGGTGTTAAATTATGGGTGTCCTATTATGCTTTTTCACTTTTTTTAACTTTTAGTTAGTCTGTAATGTTGCTGTTTCAGCATAAAAAAGATCTGCAAAGTACACACTTCAAAAGGAGACATTTTGTTTAACAGAAATCACTTTTCAAAGAAAACTACGAACCCAGCGACTTCGTTTGCACTACAACCATAGACTGTATAAAAACATGGGCGTGGCGTGACATCACCTGTAGATTCCTGAAAGAGCATTTTAGGGAAGGCGCAAAGTGGTGGTGAGGCTGGCCACCCCCATCTTGGCAGCTTCTTGTCACTCCCAGATAATCGAAAATGGGCAAAAGAAGCGAGGGAGCTAGTTTGCTGAAGTCTGCCACCCCTGGCCAGCGGCGGCAATGTCAGCAGCGGCAATCCACTTGATTTGACACACACAATATTCACTCTAGGAAGCTGGCAGGGTAAGCCACCTTAAGCTGAAGCTATGAAGTAATGTGCATGATGTCATTTCCCGACCAAGCCAAGTAGAGCCAATCACAACACACACACTGGCCCAGCTAAACAATCACAGCACATTTCGTATTTCAGAAGGCAGGCCTTCATTTGATACAGGAACTATTCAGGCCGTTCATGCCAGACTGGATATAGAGGTGTTGTACTAATGTAAATATGTAAAAAAAAAAATAATGTGTTTTTGAACAACCTAG